>NC_140591.1:1142399338-1142626838 GCF_964204655.1 Triturus cristatus
GCTAGTCCATGGATTCAGACAACAGAGGATAGTGAGGAGGTGGATGGGGCAGCAAGCTAACTATTCAGAGAAGGTGGGTATTAGGAACTTTATTGTTTTTAAAATGTGTGTATGTGCGAACTACTTAAAATATGAACAAGTATGCAGCATAATCTCACTTTTATTCAGGAAGAAGAGGATGTTTGTGCCTGTGACTCTGGGCTCACTTGGCAGAAAAACCCCCTAACCCTCCACCCCATCGCAAAATGAAATGGCAGTGAAAAGGGTAGGTGAACGCAGTGTTATATAGAACATAGTCCTGAGAGCACAATTGAAAATGAAAACTCGATATAGTGTATGGTATAAACTATGCACCCAAAAGTGTGATATAAGATGAACCGGGGCGTGAAATATAATATGTAATACATTGTGCGCAATGACAGATTCATTGGAGAGCGCGAGATAGCACAGGCACTAGCGCATGCTATGCGATATGCGCCTTGGAGTGTAATATGCACAGGACAGTGTTTTGTAACCTAACTAGTCTCTAAAGATGTAATATAAAATATGTGCTGGGGAATGTAACGTTGCATATGCACTGTAACAAAGATATGGATCCCAGATTGTAATATGTATGGCATAGCGCTGTGCGTTATAACTAACCCTGGGCGTAGTTCGCGAAGTAGCACTTCGCGAAGCTACGCAAATTGAAGTTCGCACTACGCGAGCTACGCGTAGCACTTCGCGAACTGCGTAGTACCTTGTTCGCACTGTGCCAGATGTCGTTTTCAATGATTGCACAGTGCGGACAAGCAACCGGCACTGTGCAATAATTGAAAATGGCATCTTGCACAGTGCGAGCTGTAGTTTTCTGCTGCTCGAGTAGATTTTTGCTCGAGCTTCAGCTTTCTCAACGCGAACTGGTAGTTTCTCATCGCGAGCGGTCGCGAGCATACTCGACCACTCGCAATGAGAAACCTGACCTCCTCGCGTTGGGAATCTCGCCGGGTGGTTTATTTTCCATGCTCACGATGGCCAACTTGAAGTTGCTGATCGCGAACAAGGAAAAAGTCTCGCCGGGAAGTCAATTTGCTTGCTCGCGGTCGCCAACTTGACGTTGAGAACCGCGAGCAAGCAAAAAATGACCGCAGCACTACGCAACACTACGCTACGCGTGTTCGCACTGTGCTACGTGCAGTTCGCGTAGTGCGAAGTAGCGCAAACTTCGCAAACTACGCGAGCGTAGCGTAGTGCTTTGCCCAGGCTTAGTTATAACATAGGCATCGAGGAAGGCACGTTAGATGGGGCAATATAACCTGTGCGAAGGCAAGTGTGGCATGACATATTCACGGGGTGGTGTTACAGTGCACATGGGCTAGAAAGAGTCATAGCATACGCACTAGCTGGTGGAATACAACACAGAGGTGTGTGGCACTCGGCGGGCACTGGTGGGTGTAACACAGCATTGGGCTCAGCCAGTAGCGCACTGTGACGCTCAAGTGAGGTTTGTCTCCTTTCCAGAGAGTAAAATAAAAAGTATTACACATCCGGTGGTGGATGTGTGTTTTATTAACCGTGAGGGGGGTTTCTTGCATAGTTTTGGTCGAATTTTGGTCAAATCCCCTTTGAATGGCTTGGTGTCCATGTGTATTAAATGTGCCTGTCAATGGCTGCCCATGTTTGTATAAATAAACAACAAGGGTGTCTACGTGGAGAGTACCCACTGGCGGGGGCGCCGGGATTAGGCACGGTAGGGCGTCAGACACGTCAGAGCTTCACTAGCGGTGTAAATACATTCCACGTGGATTCATTGTATGCATAGTCGCCTTTTAATGAATATCACGCAAATCATCATGGTGATAGGTACATACGGATTGTCCAGCATTTCCTAGGTGTTTCTATAAATATATTAAAAAAATAAATAATAAAAAACAAAGGCCGGCCCCGGGGGATGGGGTCCCCAGGGCCATAAGTGGCCTGAGGAGGGGGGCAACGCAGCCCCCCTCCTAAAGATTTTGTTTTTTAAAAAGGCCATGCCCCAGGTGTTGGGGTCCCCGGGGCTGATTAAGGCCTTCGGAGGGGGGCCAAATTAAAAAAAAAATAATAATTAGGAGGCAGGCCCTGGGGGATGGGGTCCCAAGGGTCAATAAATTAGAAAAAGAAGGGGGGCCACACAGCCCCCCTTCTTAAAAAAATAAAATAAATAAAAGACCGGCATCGCGCCAGAGGCCACGCCCCCTCCTTGCAGCACTCTGCAAACGCGCCCCCTGGCCAGTTATAAGTTGGGGAATGTATTCCCTTTCAATAGTGAGGGTCCCTGAGGGCCAACTAGCCCAACAGGTATCTCCAGTATGCGCCAGGGAGTATACTGTGTGACACATCTGAATGCCTTCTTGATGGAAACAAAGTAAACAAGCATTGAAAATGCAATAGGTCTAGCCCTCGTTTAAGTTAAAGCAATTCTGTTTGTAATTAGGTGGATTTTTAGCTTTGCTTGTATTAGTGTTTTTCAAACTTTCATGTACATAACATGCATATGTATGCATATATATATATATATGTATGCATGCATTTATATTTGTATTTATATAGATATGCAGATTATATATGTTTATATATGTGTGTGTGTATATACATACACACATACATATATATAAATGCATAGATATATGTGCATATGTGTGCGTGTAGAGAGAGGTAGAGAGGTAGAGGTGTAGAGGTAGAGGTATAGAGGTAGAGAGGTAGAGGTAGAGGTAGAGAGGTAGAGGTAGAGTGGTAGCGATAGAGAGGTAGAGAGTAGTAGAGACAGAGGTAGAGAGAGGTAGAGAGGTAGAGAGTGAGTAATAGAGAGTAGAGAGTGAGTAGTAGAGAGTAGTAGAGAGTAATAGAGAGAGTAGCAGAGAGTGAGTAGTAGAGAGTAGTACAGTGAGTAGTAGAGAGTGAGTAGTAGAGAGAAGTAGAGAGTAGTAGAGAGTGAGTAGTAGAGAGTAGTAGAGTGATTAGTAGAGTGTAGTAGACAGTGGGTAGCAGAGAGAGAGCAGTAGAGAGTAGTAGAAAGTGAGAAGTAGAGTGAGTATTAGAGAGTAGTAGAGAGAGTAGTAGAGAGTGAATAGTAGAAAGTGGTAGTGAGTGAGTAGTAGAGAGTGAGTAAGTAGAGTGAGTAGTAGAGAGTAGTAGAGAGAGTAGTAGAGAATGAATAGCAGAAAGTAGTAGTGAATGAGTAGTAGAGAGTGAGTAGTAGAGTGAGTAGTGGAGTGAGTAGTAGAGAGTGAGTAGTAGAGAGTAGTAGAGAGTAGTATAGAGAGAGTAGTAGAGAGAGTAGTAGAGAGAGTAGTAGAGAGTGAGTAGCAGAGAGTAGTAAAGTTTGAGCAGTAGAGAGTAGTAGAGAGTGAGTAGTAGAGAGAGAGTAGTAGAGATAAAGTAGTAGAGAGTGAGTAGCAGACAGAAGTAGAGAGTGAGAAGTAGAGAATAGTAGAGTGAGTAGTAGAGAGTAAATAGTAGAGGAAGAGTAGTAGAGAGCAGTAGAGTAGTAGAGAGTGAGTAGTAGAGAGTGAGTAGTAGAGAGTAGTGGAGTAGTTGAGAGTGAGTAGTAGAGAATAGCAGAGAGTGAGTAGTAGAGTGAGTAGTAGAGAGTAGTAGAGAGTGAGTAGAAGAGTGAGTAGTAGAGAGTGAGTAGTAGAGAGCAAGTAGTAGAGTGTGTAGTTGAGAGTGAGTAGTAGAGAGTAGGAGAGAGTGAGTAGTAGAGAGAGTAGTACAGAGTGAGAAGTAGTGAGAGTAGTAGAGAGTAGTAGAGAGTGAGTAGTAGAGTGAGTATTAGAGAGTAGTTGAGAGCGAGTAGTAGAGCGTGAGTAGTAGAGAGTGAGTAGTAGAGAGTAGTAGAGAGTGAGTAGTAGAGAGAGAGTAGTAGAGAGTAGTAGAGTAGTAGGGAGTGAGTAGTAGAGAGAGAGTGAGTAGTAGAGTAGTAGAGAGTGAGTGGTAGAGAGTAGTAGAGAGTAGTAGAGTGAGTAGTAGAGAGTAGTAGAGTAGTAGAGAGTGAGTAGTAGAGAGTGAGTAGTAGAGAGAGTAGTAGAGAGTAAGTAGTAGAGAGTGAGTAGTAGAGAGTAGTAGAGAGCGAGTAGTAGAGAGTAAGTAGTGGATAATAAGCAGTAGAGAGAAGTAGAGAGCGAGTAGTAGAGAGTGAGTAGTAGAGAGCGAGTAGTAGAGAGAGATTAGTAGAGAGTGAGTAGTAGAGAGTATAAATTGGGTAGTCGACAGTGAGTAGTAGAGAGAGAGTAGTACAGAGTGAGTAGTAGAGAGTGAATGGTAGAGAGTTGTAGAGAGTTTTAGAGTGAGTAGTAGAGAGTAGTAGAAGAGAGTAGTAGAGAGGAGTAGAGAGAAGTAGAGAGTGAGTAGTAGAGAGTAGTAGTGAGTGAGTAGTAGAGAGAGAGTAGTAGAGAGTAAGTAGTAGAGACTGAATAGTAGAGAGTAGTAGAGAGAGAGTATTAGAGAGTGAGTAGTAGAGAGTGAGTAGTAGAGAGAAGTAGAGAGTGAGTAGTAGAGAGTGAGCAGTAGAGAGTAGTAGAGAGTGAGTTGTAGAGAGTGAATATTAGAGAGTAGTAGAGTAGTAGAGAGTGAGTAGTAGAGAGTGAGTAGTAGAGAGAGAGTAGTAGAGAGAGAGTAGTAGAGAGTAGTAAAGAGTGAGTAGTAGAGTAGTAGAGAGTAGTCAGTCAGTGTCAGTAAGTCAGTGTCAGTGTCAGTGTCAGTCAGTCAGCGTCAGTCAGTCAGTCAGTGTCAGTCAATGAGTGTCAGTCAGTGTCAGTCAATCAGTGTCGGTCAGTCAGTGTCAGTCAGTCAATTAGTGTCAGTCAGGCAGAGTCAGTCAATCAGTGTCAGTCATTCTCAGTCAGTCAGTGTCAGTCAATCAGTGTCAGTCAGTGTCAGTGTCAGTCAGTGTCAGTGTCAGTCAGTGTCAGTGTCAGTCAGTCAGTGTCAGTCAATCAGTGTCAGTCAGTGTCAGTGTCAGTCAGTCAGTGTCAGTCAGTCAGTGTCAGCTAGAGCAGCTCTGCTGACCTGGTTCTCTGGCTCTAAAGCAGCTCTGCTGGCTTGGTTCTCTCTCTCTAAAGCAGCTCTGCTGACCTGGTTTCTATGGCTCTACAGCTGGTCTGCTGACCTGGTTCTCTGGCTCTTGAGCAGCTCTGCTGACCTAGTTCTTAGGCTACAGAGCAGCTCTGCTGATCTGGTTCTCTGGCTCTACAACAGCTCTACTGACCTGGTTCTCTGGCTCTAAAGCAGCTCTGATGACCCGGTTCTATGGCTCTAAAGCAGTTCTGCTGACATGGTTCTCTGGCTCTAGAGCAGCTCTGCTGACCCGGTTCTCTCCTTCTAGAGCAGCTCTGCTGACCTGGTTCTCTCCTTTTAAAGCAGCTCTACTGACCTGGTGTCTCTGGCTCTAAAGCAGTTCTGCTGGCCTGGTTCGTAGGCTCTAGAGCAGCTCTGCTGACCTGGTTCTCTGGCTCTAAAGCAGCTCTGTTGACCTGGTTTTATGGCTCCAAAGCAGCTCTGCTGACTTGGTTCTCTGGCTCTAGAGCAGCTCTGCTGACCTGGTTCTCTGGCTTTAAAGCAGCTCTGCTGACCTGGTTCTCTTCCTCTAAAGCAGCTCTGCTGACCTGGTCTCTCGTGCTCTACAGCAGCTCTGCTGACCTGGTTCTCTGGCTCTAGAGCAGCTCTGCTGACCTTGTTCTTAGTCTCTAGAGCAGCTCTGCTGACCGGAATCTCTGGCTCTACAACAGCTCTGCTGACCTGGTTCTCTGGCTCAAAAGCAGCTCTGCTGACCCGGTTCTATGGCTCTAAAGCAGTTCTGCTTACCTGGTTCTCTGTCTCTAGAGCAGCTCTGCTGACCTGGTCCCTTGGCTCTAAAGCAGCTCTGCTGACCTGGGTCTCTCCCTCTAAAGCAGCTCTGCTGACCTGGTTCTCTCGCTCTAAAGCAGCTCTACTGAACTGGTTTCTCTGTCTCTACAGCAGCTCTGCTGACCTGGTTCTCTGGCTCTAGAGCAGCTCTGCTGGCCTGGTTCTTAGGCTCTGGATCAGCTCTGCTGACCTGGTTCTCTGGCTTTAAAGCAGCTCTGCTGACCTGGTTCTCTGGCTCTAGAGCAGCTCTGCTGACCTGGTTCTCTCCCTCTAAATGAGCTTTGCTGACCTGGTTCTCTGCCTCTAGAGCAGCTCTGCTGACCTGGTTCTATGGCTCTAAAGCAGCTCTGCTGACCTGGTTCTCTCCCTCTAAAGCAGCTCTACTGTCCTGGTTTCGCATGCTCTACAGCAGCTCTGCTGACCTGGTTCTCTGGCTTTAGAGCAGCTCTGCTGACCTGGTTCTTAGTCTCTAGAGCAGCTCTGCTGACCTGGTTCTCTGGCTCTACAACAGCTCTGCTGACCTGGTTCTCTGGCTCAAAAGCAGCTCTGCTGACCCGATTCTATGGCTCTAAAGCAGTTCTGCTGACCTGGTTCTCTGTCTCTAGAGCAGCTCTGCTGACCTGGTCCCTTGGCTCTAAAGCAGCTCTGCCGACCTGTTTCTCTCCCTCTAAAGCAGCTCTGCTGACCTGGTTCTCTCGCTCTAAAGCAGCTCTACTGACCCGGTTCTATGGCTCTAAAGTACTTCTGCTGACCTGGTTCTCTGTCTCTGGAGCAGCTCTGCTGACCTGGTCCCTTGGCTCTAAAGCAGCTCTGCTGACCTGGTTCTCTCCCTCTAAAGCAGCTCTGCTGACCCGGTTCTCTCGCTCTAAAGCAGCTCTACTAACCTGGTTTCTCTGGCTCTACAGCAGCTCTGCTGACCTGGTTCTCTGGCTCTAGAGCAGCTCTGCTGACCTGGTTCTTAGGCTCTAGATCAGCTCTGCTGACCTGGTTCTCTGGCTCTAAAGCAGCTCTGCTGACCTGGTTCTCTGGCTCTAGAGCAGCTCTGCTGACCTGGTTCTCTGGCTCTGAAGCAGATCTGCTCACCTGGTTCTCTCCCTCTAAATTAACTTTGCTGACCTGGTTCTTTGCCTCTAGGAGCAGCTCTGCTGACCTGGTTCTATGGCTCTAAAGCAGCTCTGCTGACCTGGTTCTCTCCCTCTAAAGCAGCTCTATTGACCTGGTTTCTCGTGCTCAACAGCAGCTCTGCTGACCTGGTTCTTAGTCTCTAGAGCAGCTCTGCTGACCTGGTTCTCTGGCTCTACAACAGCTCTGCTGACCTGGTTCTCTGGCTCAAAAGCAGCTCTGGTGACCTGGTTCTGTGGCTCTAAAGCAGGTCTGCTGACCTGGGGCCAGATGTATCAAAGGCTTTTACCCATTCTGTGTCTATGGGAAAATGTGTTTGTACATATGGCCCCTGGTTCTCTCCCTCTAAAGCAGCTCTACTGACCTGGTTTCTCTGGCTCTAAAGCAGCTCTACTGACCTGGTTTCTCTGGCTCTAAAGCAGTTCTGCTGGCCTGGTTCTTAGGCTCTAGAGCAGCTCTGCTGACCTGGTTCTCTGGCTCTAGAGCAGCTCTGCTGACCCGGTTCTCTCCTTCTAGAGCAGCTCTGCTGACCTGGTTCTCTCCCTCTAAAGCAGCTCTACTGACCTGGTTTCTCTGGCTCTAAAGCAGTTCTGCTGGCCTGGTTCTTAGGCTCTAGAGCAGCTCTGCTGACCTGGTTCTCTGGCTCTAAAGCAGCTCTGTTGACCTGGTTTTATGGCTCCAAAGAAGCTCTGCTGACTTGGTTCTCTGGCTCTAGAGCAGCTTTGCTGACCTGGTTCTCTGGCTTTAAAGCAGCTCTGCTGACCTGGTTCTCTTCCTCTAAAGCAGCTCTGCTGACCTGGTTTCTCGTGCTCTACAGCAGCTCTGCTGACCTGGTTCTCTGGCTCTAGAGCAGCTCTGCTGACCTGGTTCTTAGTCTCTAGAGCAGCTCTGCTGACCTGGATCTCTGGCTCTACAACAGCTCTGCTGACCTGGTTCTCTGGCTCAAAAGCAGCTCTGCTGACCCGGTTCTATGGCTCTAAAGCAGTTCTGCTGACCTGGTTCTCTGTCTCTAGAGCAGCTCTGCTGACCTGGTCCCTTGGCTCTAAAGCAGCTCTGCTGACCTGGTTCTCTCCCTCTAAAGCAGCTCTGCTGACCTGGTTCTCTCGCTCTAAAGCAGCTCTACTGAACTGGTTTCTCTGGCTCTACAGCAGCACTGCTGACCTGGTTCTCTGGCTCTAGAGCAGCTCTGCTGGCCTGGTTCTTAGGCTCTAGATCAGCTCTGCTGACCTGGTTCTCTGGCTTTAAAGCAGCTCTGCTGACCTGGTTCTCTGGCTCTAGAGCAGCTCTGCCGACCTGGTTCTCTCCCTCTAAATGAGCTTTGCTGACCTGGTTCTCTGCCTCTAGAGCAGCTCTGCTGACCTGGTTCTATGGCTCTAAAGCAGCTCTGCTGACCTGGTTCTCTCCCTCTAAAGCAGCTCTACTGTCCTGGTTTCACATGCTCTACAGCAGCTCTGCTGACCTGGTTCTCTGGCTTTAGAGCAGCTCTGCTGACCTGGTTCTTAGTCTCTAGAGCAGCTCTGCTGACCTGGTTCTCTGGCTCTACAACAGCTCTGCTGACCTGGTTCTCTGGCTCAAAAGCAGCTCTGCTGACCCGATTCTATGGCTCTAAAGCAGTTCTGCTGACCTGGTTCTCTGTCTCTAGAGCAGCTCTGCTGACCTGGTCCCTTGGCTCTAAAGCAGCTCTGCTGACCTGTTTCTCTCCCTCTAAAGCAGCTCTGCTGACCTGGTTCTCTCGCTCTGAAGCAGCTCTACTGACCCGATTCTATGGCTCTAAAGCACTTCTGCTGACCTGGTTCTCTGTCTCTGGAGCAGCTCTGCTGACCTGGTCCCTTGGCTCTAAAGCAGCTCTGCTGACCTGGTTCTCTCCCTCTAAAGCAGCTCTGCTGACCCGGTTCTCTCGCTCTAAAGCAGCTCTACTAACCTGGTTTCTCTGGCTCTACAGCAGCTCTGCTGACCTGGTTCTCTGGCTCTAGAGCAGCTCTGCTGACCTGGTTCTTAGACTCTAGATCAGCTCTGCTGACCTGGTTCTCTGGCTCTAAAGCAGCTCTGCTGACCTGGTTCTCTGGCTCTAGAGCAGCTCTGCTGACCCGATTCTATGGCTCTAAAGCAGTTCTGCTGACCTGGTTCTCTGTCTCTAGAGCAGCTCTGCTGACCTGGTCCCTTGGCTCTAAAGCAGCTCTGCTGACCTGTTTCTCTCCCTCTAAAGCAGCTCTGCTGACCTGGTTCTCTCGCTCTAAAGCAGCTCTACTGACCCGGTTCTATGGCTCTAAAGCACTTCTGCTGACCTGGTTCTCTGTCTCTGGAGCAGCTCTGCTGACCTGGTCCCTTGGCTCTAAAGCAGCTCTGCTGACCTGGTTCTCTCCCTCTAAAGCAGCTCTGCTGAACCGGTTCTCTCGCTCTAAAGCAGCTCTACTAACCTGGTTTCTCTGGCTCTACAGCAGCTCTGCTGACCTGGTTCTCTGGCTCTAGAGCAGCTCTGCTGACCTGGTTCTTAGGCTCTAGATCAGCTCTGCTGACCTGGTTCTATGGCTCTAAAGCAGCTCTGCTGACCTGGTTCTCTCCCTCTAAAGCAGCTCTACTGTCCTGGTTTCACATGCTCTACAGCAGCTCTGCTGACCTGGTTCTCTGGCTTTAGAGCAGCTCTGCTGACCTGGTTCTTAGTCTCTAGAGCAGCTCTGCTGACCTGGTTCTCTGGCTCTACAACAGCTCTGCTGACCTGGTTCTCTGGCTCAAAAGCAGCTCTGCTGACCCGATTCTATGGCTCTAAAGCAGTTCTGCTGACCTGGTTCTCTGTCTCTAGAGCAGCTCTGCTGACCTGGTCCCTTGGCTCTAAAGCAGCTCTGCTGACCTGTTTCTCTCCCTCTAAAGCAGCTCTGCTGACCTGGTTCTCTCGCTCTGAAGCAGCTCTACTGACCCGATTCTATGGCTCTAAAGCACTTCTGCTGACCTGGTTCTCTGTCTCTGGAGCAGCTCTGCTGACCTGGTCCCTTGGCTCTAAAGCAGCTCTGCTGACCTGGTTCTCTCCCTCTAAAGCAGCTCTGCTGACCCGGTTCTCTCGCTCTAAAGCAGCTCTACTAACCTGGTTTCTCTGGCTCTACAGCAGCTCTGCTGACCTGGTTCTCTGGCTCTAGAGCAGCTCTGCTGACCTGGTTATTAGACTCTAGATCAGCTCTGCTGACCTGGTTCTCTGGCTCTAAAGCAGCTCTGCTGACCTGGTTCTCTGGCTCTAGAGCAGCTCTGCTGACCTGGTTCTCTGGCTCTGAAGCAGATCTGCTAACCTGGTTCTCTCCCTCTAAATTAACTTTGCTGACCTGGTTCTTTGCCTCTAGGAGCAGCTCTGCTGACCTGGTTCTATGGCTCTAAAGCAGCTCTGCTGACCTGGTTCTCTCCCTCTAAAGCAGCTCTATTGACCTGGTTTCTCGTGCTCTACAGCAGATCTGCTGACCTGGTTCTCTTGCTCTAGAGCAGCTCTGCTGACCTGGTTCTTAGTCTCTAGAGCAGCTCTGCTGACCTGGTTCTCTGGATCTACAACAGCTCTGCTGACCTGGTTCTCTGGCTCAAAAGCAGCTCTGCTGACCCGGTTCTATGGCTCTAGATCAGCTCTGCTGACCTGGTTCTCTGGCTCTAAAGCAGATCTGCTGACCTGGTTCTCTCCCTCTAAATTAGCTTTGCTGACCCGGGTCTCTGCCTCTAGAGCAGCTCTGCTGACCTGGTTCTATGGCTCTAAAGCAGGTCTGCTGACCTGGGGCCAGATGTATCAAAGGCTTTTACCCATTCTGTGTCTATGTGAAAATGTGTTTGTACATATGGCCCCTGGTTCTCTCCCTCTAAAGCAGCTCTACTGACCTGGTTTCTCTGGCTCTATAGCAGCTCTGCTGACCTGGTTCTCTGGCTCTAGAGCCATTCTGCTGACCTGGTTCTATGGCTCTAAATAAGCTCTGATGACCTAGTTCTCTGGCTACAAAGCAGCTCTGCTGACTCGGTTCTCTCCCTCTAAAGCAGCTCTGCTGACCTGGTTCTCTCGCTCTAAAGCAGCTCTACTGACCTGGTTTCTCTGGCTCTACAGCAGCTCTGCTGAACTGGTTATCTGGATCTACAACAGCACTGCTGACCTGGTTCTTAGGCTACAGATCAGCTCTGCTGGCCTGGTTATCTCCCTCTAAAGCAGCTCTGCTGACCTGGTTCTCTCACTCTAAAGCAGCTCTACTGACCTGGTTTCTCTGGCTCTACAGCAGCTCTGCTGACCTGGTTCTCTGGACCTAGAGCAGCACTGCTGACCTGGTTCTTAGGCTATAGATCATCTCTGCTGGCCTGGTTCTCTGGCTCTAAAGCAGCTCTGCTGACCTGGTTCTATGGCTCTAAAGCAGCTCTGCTGACCTGGTTCTATGGCTCTAAAGCAGCTCTGCTGACCTGGTTCTCTCCCTCTAAAGCAGCTCTGCTGACCTGGTTTCTCTGGCTCTAGAGCAGCTCTGCTGACTGGGTTCTCTGGCTCTAAAGCAGCTCTGCTGACCTGGTTCTCTGGCTCTAAAGCAGCTCTGCTGACCTGGTTATCTGGATCTAGAACAGCACTGCTGACCTGGTTCTTAGGCTATAGATCAGCTCTGCTGGCCTGGTTCTCTCCCTCTAAAGCAGCTCTGCTGACCTGGTTCTCTCACTCTAAAGCAGCTCTACTGACCTGGTTTCTCTGGCTCTACAGCAGCTCTGCTGACCTGGTTCTCTGGACCTTGAGCAGCACTGCTGACCTGGTTCTTAGGCTATAGATCAGCTCTGCTGGCCTGGTTCTCTGGCTCTAAAGCAGCTCTGCTGACCTGGTTCTATGGCTCTAAATCAGCTCTGCTGACCTGGTTCTATGGCTCTAAAGCAGCTCTGCTGACCTGGTTCTCTCCCTCTAAAGCAGCTCTGCTGACCTGGTTTCTCTGGCTCTAGAGCAGCTCTGCTGACCGGGTTCTCTGGCTCTAAAGCAGCTCTGCTGACCTGGTTCTCTGGCTCTAAAGCAGCTCTGCTGACCTGGTTCTCTGGCTCTAAAGTAGCTCTGCTGACCTGGTTCTATGGCTCTAAAGCAGCTATGCTGACCTGGTTCTCTGGCTCTAGAGCAGCTATGCTGACCTGGTTCTCTGGCTCTAAAGCAGCTCTGCTGACATGGTTCTCTCCCTCTAAAGAGCTCTGCTGACCTGGTTCTCTGGCTCTAAAGCACTTCTGCTGACCTGGTTCATTGCCTTTAGAGCAGCTCTGCTGGCCTGTTTCTCTGGCTCTAAAGCAGCTCTGCTGACCTGGTTATATGGCTCTAAAGCAGCTCTGCTGACCTGGTTCTCTCCTTCTAAAGCAGCTCTGCTGACCTGGTTTCTCTGGCTCTAGAGCAGCTCTGCTGACCTGGGTCTCTGGCTCTAGAGCAGCTCTGCTGACCTGGTTTCTCTGGCTCTACTGCAGCTCTGCTCTGAAAATATATTTAAAAATAATAAGTGTATTATAAGTACAAATATATTTTTTATGAATATCTTCGATATGTTTTTTTCTGTGAATATATATATATAGATATAGATATATATTCACTGAAAAAACCATAGGTTTCAGAGACGTTATAGTTAGAAATTAGCATTTAAAAAACCTTAGAAATTCACAGAAAAAAACATAGGTTTCAGGGGTGTTATAGTTAGCTGGACATTTCACTCGTAAAAAAACATAGAAATTCCTCCGTTATAGTTAGTTCTGCTAACTATAACTCGCGCGCCCGCAATGCACTGCTGATGATGTCACATATTATATCATTCATGACATGGTCAGTGACTTCACTGATGACATCACTGATGACATCTCAAATGACATCACTGTGTTAGTGGCTAGGCCATTCCTTAAGTATATGACTAAACACACTTATTTCCAGTGTAGGATTGAGTAAGAGCCTTTCGTGTCTGTGTTCACAGCGCCGGGATGCCCCTGGGTAACTGCGCGCGTTACAAATTTTATATAATAATAATAATAATAATAATGACTAATAATAACTGGAGTAATTTCAGTGCTGCAATGAGAGTGCATGCTAAATTTATCAGTGCTTAGGTAATTGGCAGAGTGAAGGATAGATAGATAGTGCTTGATGGTTGAATGGAGAAGTGCATGGGACAGACAGAAGGGTTCCTAGACTGCATAGGTACTAACTGAGTATTTAAAAGACTGTATCAAAGCTATGTAGCTGATTAGAGGTCTGCATACATAGTGCACCGAATATTGTAGCTGTACTAATATTGGTGTGTCTATGGTTTCGAGAATGGTAGACTGTAGTTTCGGGTGTGAGGAGGTGCATAAGATGATCACGTAGATGATGTCATCAGTGATGTAATTTGAGATGTCTGGTCGATGTGAAAACTCAGGAATTGATACAATAAAGAAAAGAAAACAAGTGTTAATATGCATACAATGTCATTTCAGCATATCTTGCCCCTGACCGCCATACCTGTATTTTCGTCAATGTGACTTATTCATAATAAACATATTTAGAATTGCAAACATCAACATAAACAATGGACTACACATTACTTTAAAGTGAAAGGCTATCGGCCATATTAATCTGGGCATGTTGCGTAATATAATGGTTCTTACACGAAAGAAAAGGAAAAAAAGGGGTGTTAATATTCACACACCATCCCTAAGTAAAGTTCTAGCGATTATAGTTCCATTCCATTCACAGCTCATTTGAGATGTCATGAGTGATGTCATGAGTGATGTAACTTACCATGTCATGAATGATGTAATGTCTGAGGTCATTAGCATTACATTGCAGGGGCGTTGGTTATAGTTAGCTCAGGTAACTATAACTGCTGAATTTCACTGGTTGTGTATGAGTGAAATCTGAGTCTAACTATACCGTCCCTGTAATCTTTGTTTTTTTCAGAAAATTTCTAGTTTTTTTTTTAACGTCAAGTAAGATGTATATCCCAATGGATGGTGGGGGGTTAGAAGCAGGGCCTGGCATTGTGCTGCCCCCACCCAAGCTTGCTGCTCCTGCCTTCCCTCCTCCTAGCCATCCATTGTCCAAGTCCATGTGCCTGCTCCCTTATTACAGCCCTGTGTGGCTGTTGTTCTGCCACTGGTCTTCCCGCCTTCTCTGAACAGTTAGCTTGCTGCCCCATCTACCTCCTCCCTATCCTTTGGTGTCTGAATCCATGGACTAGCCTTCTCCCTTCTGCCATGCATGGTCTGATGTGCTGCCACTGCCCTCCATTTAGCATGATGTACCAGTCCACTCCTCCTACCCTCCATTGCCCAATTCTGTGCCCCATCATTGACCTCCTGCTTAGCATCTGTGCTTAGCTTGCTGCTCCTATTCTCCTTCCCCCTGCCCTCCGATGTCTTTGTTCATGCCCCTGCTCCATCCTTTTAGCCCACCATGTTCCATGGACCTGCCACTCCTAGCTACTCTGAGTGTTCTGTTGAGCTGCCACTCCCCTCCCACCTGCCTAGCATTGTCAGATGACTGTAACCTGTCCCTGCCACCTCCACCCTGCCTGTCCACATACCATGCCCCAATCCCCTTTCTCCTGTCCTCCATGGTCCATTTTACTGCCACACCCTTCTGCCCTCCCTAGTCTGTTGTGCTGCAACTGCTCCTCCTGACTGCCCCTTGTGGTCTGTTGTGAGGCCCCTTCCCCTGAACTCTCATGTCTGTGCCCAGGTCCTGACCCTCCCTTCTATCCTCCATGGTCCTTTGTGCATGCCCCAGCACCCTCCTTCTTGCCCATCATAGCCATTGTGCTGCCACTAACCCTCCTGCTTGCCATGCATGGTCTTTATTGCTGCCACTGCCCCTACCACCTACCCTGCATGGTCACATAGTTGCCCCTGACCCCTCCCACCTTCACTCCATGGTCTGTGTGTATGCCATCATAGTATCACTGTTGCTCTCGATGGTGTGTCTTGCTTCTAGTGCCCATCCTGCCTGACCTCCATGGTCATCTTGCTGCTCCTGCCCTGCCCCCTTGCCCCCAGCCCTCTGTTTCCATGTGCAGACCCCTATTCCCTCCCTCTTGGCATGTCTGTTCCATTGTAATGCCCCTGATCCGTCCCTCCTGGCCTTTATGGTCTGTTATGCTGCAGCTTTCTCTCCTGTCTGTCCATTATGGTCAGCTAGCTACCATTGCATCTTTCCCTTCTGTTCTCTGTTGTCCATGTGCATGGTCCTGTCCCCTCCCTATTGCTTTCTATGGATTGTTGTGCTGCACTCTTGTCCCGCATGCCCTGTGTGGTGTATTGTGCTGCTGCAAACCCTGATGCCTGCCCTCTAGGGTCAGTTTGGTGCACCTCTCCATGTCCCTCCTGTCCTCTGTTATCCGAGATAATACTTGCTAACATTTTGAACTTGGTAAGAGGGAGATTTTGAAAAAAAACTGGGGTATTGATTTTCCCCTTTGACTCACATGAAAAAAGGGGAGATTGTAGACAGTAGACAGATCAAATAAAGCCCATTTGGGCTTAAAAACATTGGACGTCTGTTGGCATGTATGGTTGTACTACCACTGCCTCTTCCTTCTGCCCACAATGGTCTATTATATTGCCACAGCCTCTCTTGCCAGTCCTGTATTGTAGGTTTGTTCCCCTGCCCCCTTTTCCACTGTCCTCCATTGTCAGTTGTACTGCCACTGCCCTTCCTGCCTGCCCAGTGTGGTCATATTGTTGCCTCTGCACCCTCCAACCTGCCTTCAATTTTCAGAGTCCGCGCCCCTGGCCTCTGCCTCACAACAGTATCCTAATGCACAACTAGATTGCTAACATTCTATATTTATTACAGAAGTATGGAACGCCTGACGTCATCTTGATGTAATTAAAACTGTAATACCTAGAGCATTTCCTGTAGAAATTACATATATGAGAGGGTCTTATTTGCATCAAAATTATGGTTAGTGCTCTAAAAAACTAAAATGAGGACATATTTTCTGAGTTTTCAAAATGCGACAAAGCACTTTTAAATTATTTGTTACCTTTATGTTTTTTTATCCAGTTGACCACTTGATTAAATGTTGCACTTAGGGGAGAGGATGTGGTGTTACTTCCAGAGCTGCAGACTTTGCAACTGGTGAACCAGGTTGGAGTTTCTGCTTCAGCTCGACATTCTGTGATTCTGGTCAAATCACTTAATCTCCCCATGTCTACAACCAAAATGAATTTGTTCTTGTGTGATGTAACCAATGCTCATGTAAAGCACTCCAATACATGTCAAGTCTGCACTATATAAAACTGCAAAAATACAAAAAACAAAAAGTGTGTTGCACACTTCTGTCATTGGGCTACATGTGGGCTACATCTGGGTGATATTTGTGCTACATTTGGGCTCTTTTGTCTCCTGTGGCCATCTTGGGAGATTTATTTGTTATGAAGTTTCCTAATTTCCTCATTAACTGCAGTCTCCTCAGAAGGAAATGCTTTCAGTTTTTTACTTTGATTCCATCAAGAAGGTATTCAGATATGTCACACATTTGCCATAAATTCTGAATGTTAGCACTCTAATTGCTCATTAGATCACTGTAGTAAAGCTACTGCTCACCATGGAAGTCTGCTGCTGGTATTAAAAGTGCATGTTTCAGTCTGCATGTCAGAATTTTTTCATGAAATAGAAGAGGATTTGAAAAGTCACTCAAAATGTGCCCTAATTTTTCTTTCTTCAGCACTAATCATAATTTCTATGGCAAAATGAACCCCCTCATTGTGTTCCTTTTTAAATTAAATGTTTTAAGTGTTACCAGTTTATTCCAATCAAGATGGCTTCAGGTGTGCCATACTTTTGTCAAAAGTAAGACAGTAAGTGCTCTAGTTGTTCTTAAGAACACTCTGGGACATTCTGTCATTGGGCTATACTTGGGCTACATCTGGGTGATATTTGTGCTTCATTTGGGCTCTTTCGTCTCTGGTAGCTATCTTGGGATGCTTATTTGTTATGAAGTTTCCTAATTTCCTCATTTACTGCAGTCTCCTCAGTAGGAAATACTTTCAGTTTTTTACTTTGGTTCCATCAAGAAGGCATTCAGATGTGTCACACATTTGCCATAAATTCTGAATGTTAGCACTCTAGTTGCTCATTAGATCACTGTAGTAAAACTACTGCTCATCAGGGAAGTCTGCTGCTGGTATTCAAAGTGCATGTTTCAGTTTGCATTTCAATTTGTTTTTAATTAACTAGAAGAGGATTTGAGAAGTCTAAATGTGCCCTAATTTTTCTTTCTGCAGTACTAATCATAATTTCTATGGCAAAATGAACCCCCTCATTTTGTTCCTTTGTAAATTAAATGTTTTAAGTTTCACCACTTTTTTCCAATGAAGATGGCTTCAGGTGTGCCATACTTTTGTAATAAGTAAGAATGTTAGTGCTCTAGTTGTTCTTTAGAACACTCAGGGACATTCTGTCAGTGGGCTATACTTGGGCTACATCTGGGTGATATTTGTGCTACATTTCAAATCTTTTGCCTCTGGTGGCCATCTTGGGAGACTTATTTGTTATGGAGTTTCCTAATTTCCTAATTTACTACAGTATCCTCAGTAGGAAATACTTTCAGTTTTTTACTTTGATTCCATCAAGAAGGCATTCAGATGTGTCACACATTTGCCATAAATTCAGAATGTTAGCATTCTAGTTGCTCATTAGATCACTGTAGTAAAGCTACTGCTCACCAGGGAAGTCTGCTGCTGGTATTGAAAGTGCATGTTTCAGTCTGCAAGTCAGAATTTTTTAATGACATAGAAGAGGATTTGAGTATCCTCAGTAGGAAATACTTTCAGTTCTTTACTTTGATTCCATCAAGAAGGCATTCAGATGTGTCACACATTTGCCATAAATTCTGAATGTTAGCACTCTAGTTGCTCATTAGATCACTGTAGTAAAACTACTGCTCATCAGGGAAGTCTGCTGCTGGTATTCAAAGTGCATGTTTCAGTTTGCATTTCAATTTGTTTTTAATTAACTAGAAGAGGATTTGAGAAGTCTAAATGTGCCCTAATTTTTCTTTCTGCAGTACTAATCATAATTTCTATGGCAAAATGAACCCCCTCATTTTGTTCCTTTGTAAATTAAATGTTTTAAGTTTCACCACTTTTTTCCAATGAAGATGGCTTCAGGTGTGCCATACTTTTGTAATAAGTAAGAATGTTAGTGCTCTAGTTGTTCTTTAGAACACTCAGGGACATTCTGTCAGTGGGCTATACTTGGGCTACATCTGGGTGATATTTGTGCTACATTTCAAATCTTTTGCCTCTGGTGGCCATCTTGGGAGACTTATTTGTTATGGAGTTTCCTAATTTCCTAATTTACTACAGTATCCTCAGTAGGAAATACTTTCAGTTTTTTACTTTGATTCCATCAAGAATGCATTCAGATGTGTCACACATTTGCCATAAATTCAGAATGTTAGCATTCTAGTTGCTCATTAGATCACTGTAGTAAAGCTACTGCTCACCAGGGAAGTCTGCTGCTGGTATTGAAAGTGCATGTTTCAGTCTGCAAGTCAGAATTTTTTAATGACATAGAAGAGGATTTGAGAAGTCACTCAAAATGTGCCCTAATTTTTATTTCTGCGGCACTAATCATACTTTCTATGTCAAAATGATCCCCCTCATTTTGTTCCTTTTTAAATTAAATGTTTTAAGAGTTAGCACTTTATTCCAATCAAGATGGCTTCAGGTGTGCAATACGTTTGTCATAGGTAGGACTGTTAGCGCTCTAGTTGTTCTTTAGAACACTCTGGGAAGCTTCAGTAGAACACAGAGGAATCAACTGACAGTCTCTGCCCTTGTTGGATGTACATGTTTTACTGAGAATGTCATACTTCACTCTCACATGACTCAGAAAGATAATGTGAATTTACAGAAATGATGCTCTCAGTTTAGCTTATAGATCAACTTCCAAACCTCTGTGGGAAAAGCATGAGAAAATAGTTTTCTCTCAAACATGATTCATGATATCCCAGCAGAAGGTTTTTTCAAATGGCAAAATCACCTTAGAACATACCACAATTCCTAAAATAAGTATAGTACCATCAACAAAAGATTTATAATGTAACTAAAGTCTTAACACCTTCTATTAACTGCAATGCTTTTTAAGGAGGTGCTATCATGTATATTGGTCCCAAGATGGCTGCCAACACTTCTTGGATGAAGTGCTGACAGCCAATCAGATCTCACGATGAGATGTGTGGTTAGGCTCTGACCAGATATATATATTTATTTTTCCATTAATATTTTAAAAAATTCTTAACAGATTTACACCATTTAACCAAAAGGCAAAACTCTGAACCAAGGGCTACCTATTTGCCAAATTTGGTGTATTTCCGTTCAGCAGTTCGGGCTGTAGCTGCGACTAAAGGTTCCTCTGGAAAGTTGCATGGGGAAAACACATTTTGGGATGCCCCTTTTTTCTCAGCCCCTGCTTGACGAATCACACAGAGACTTTTAGGATAGGAGCAGACCGGAGCTGGCGAAAAGTTTTGAAAATTTCGCGAAGATTCGTCAACCGGCGCCAAAGTTATTGGGAATAGAATGTTGCGGAATTCCTATGGAAAATAGGTTCTAACTATAACTACCTACTGGCGACCGCCAGTAGGTAATAGATATATATGTATATCTATATATGCAAAAGGCACATCCCTGACCTGAGGACTACCTCTCTGCCAAATTTCAAGTAATTCTGTTCAGCCGTTCGGGCTGTACCTTCGACTAAATGTCCTATGGGAAAAGGCATGGGGAAAACGTGCGTGGTCTGAGTGCGCTTCAGTGCATGGGCACACCTGTTTTTTGATGTTTATACGCGGCTGCCCAGCCACGGGAAGTCGCACCACCCCATGATTGAAGGGGGCCAGGGGCTCGGGATTTTCGGAGTCCTCTGGAAGCAGCGTGATGGATGGATTACAAACTGCGGTGTTCTGGTGAGGCCCATTCAGGGCTGAACAGGGAGAATTCAGCAGCGTGAATATGGAGGCATTAAATAAATGCGCACTGCAATTCCCAGAATACATCTGGGCGAGTCCACTTACCTGATTGGCCCATTGGAGGGCGTATTTGACTAAAGGCATGCAGAGGCGCATAGCTGCAATATGGCGCTCCACCAAGAAGAAGGGAAGAGCCCGAAACGCGTCGTGGAGTAAAGCGCCTCTCCCCTATATTGACTCCTGGTTTCACAAGCAGTTTGACCTAAATAAAGGTTTTCCTCGAACCTGCGCTGGTCTGAGTGTGCTTCAGTGCATGGGCACACCTGTTTTTTGATATATATATACATATATATATATATTCACTGAAAAAAACATAGGTTTCAGGGGTGTTATAGTTAGCTGGACTTTTCACTTGTACAAAACCATTGAAATTCCCCCGTTATAGTTAGTTCAGCTAACTATAACTAATGCGCCCGCAATGCACTGCTGATGACGTCACATATTACATCACTCATGACATGGTCAGTGACATCACTCATGACATCACTGATGATATCTCAAATGACATCACTGATGACATCATCCAGTGAATGTGTGTTTTTCTGAAAATTAAATATGTTTTATATATGTATATCCCAAGGTCGATGGAAGAATAAATGGGTATATAAGTGTCTAAATGGATGATTTGTTTTTGAAAAATTGATTGTGTAACTGACTGATTAAGTGTATCATAGTGAATACATGGCTTAGTGAGTAATGTTTAAATATGTAAATATCTGTATCAGTCTCTCACTTTGTGTATAAGTGGCTGCATGGGTTGGTGAGTAGCTACATGGGTGTCTATATAGGTTATTAGTTGGTTTTTTGAGTATCAGTCTGAGTGTCTGCATGGTTCGGTGGGGGGTATTACGTAGTGCATAGGTGCATGAATGAGTGACTCACTCTTTGTAAGTGTTGAAGACAGCATGTGTGCAGGACTGTATGGGTGGATGAGTGTGTGTATGGGTGTGTTAGTGAGTGAATGACTGTCTCTATAGTGTCTTTATGAGTAACTACATATGTTTTAAACTAGTATATGTGACTATTGGTGTATATAAGTGAGTATATGTGAGAGTGAGAGATTGAAAGAGTTCCTGTATGAATAAGTATGTGTTTCTATAAGTGATTGTTTAAAAGACTAAGTATGTGTAAGTTTCCGTAGAAGTAAGTGTGGTGGTGTGTGTATAACTGTATATGCAAATAAATGTATGTTTGATTCTTTATTAGCATGAGTGCCTATGTGTGTGAGTAACTCTATGGATGAGTGGCATTGTGTAACAGGATGTATAGGTGTATGAGTACATATGATGAGTGAATACATGTATGAGTGATTGTATAGGACTGTTGGTGAATGAGTGGATGTGTATGTGGATCTTAGAATTACTGAAGAGGTTGTTGTAACTGGTATTGGTATGTCCATTGTTTTGAAAAGTTTAGTCTCTATTTTTGAATGTGTGTATCAAAGGTTATATTAGGGTGAGAGGAGGTTTGCCACTCTATCACAAGGATGATGTCATCAGTGATGTCATCAGTGATGTCATTTGAGATGTCATCAGTGATGTCATGAGTGATGTCACTGACCATGTCATGAGTGATGTAATATGTGACGTCATCAGCAGTGCATTGCGGGCGCGCGAGTTATAGTTAGCTGAACTAACTATAACGGGGGAATTTCAATGGTTTTGTACAAGTGAAAAGTCCAGCTAACTATAACACCCCTGAAACCTATGGTTTTTTCAGTGAATTTCTGAGATTTTTTAAATGCTAATTCCTAACTATAACGTGCCTGAAACCTATGGTTTTTTCTGTGAATTTCAAAGGTTTTTTAAATGCTAATTTCTAACTATACCTACAGAGATAGGACATGTGAAGAAAGAAGAAAAAATGCACAGAAAGAAAAAAAAGAAGTGCAAAAAGAAGCAACAGAAGTCCTCAAAGACGAAGAAAAGCGCAGGAAGAAGGATAACGTGCAGAAAGAACAAAAAGAAGAGCAGAAAGAAGCCTTGTTGCAAAATCATCCTGTACCCTCAACTTTTTCAGACGGATACTGGTGGTAACTGAGTCTGACTAACCAGTCCTAGAGCCAGTGCTATGTTAAAAAACACTTAGAATACAGTGAAAACACCTACATACACTAGGGAACATTATGCGTTGGGGTCCCCCTGTGATTAGCATGACCTCCTCTGTAAGCCCCTAGTATATAATAGGGCAGGGGGATTAAAACTACCTCTTAAAACAGGCCACAGGGCGTTTTTGCACACGTTAACTCAGGCCCCGTCCCCTCCCTTCACCACTGTGTAAACACGCCCTGTGTCCATTTTTAGTTGGGAGATTAAGTTCATTTGAATCCTGAGGGTCCCTAGGGTCCAACTAGCCCACTAGGTACCTCCAGTAAGTGCCACAGAGCTGCGTTGCAGAGAGGTGTAAAAAGTGGCACGGCCTGGACCACCCCTCTGCAATGCAGCTCAGTGGCGCTTACTGGAAGCACTTGGTGGGCTAGTTAGCCCCCAGGGGCCCTCAGTATTGAAGGAAAATTATATCCCCAATTTAAAACGTGCCATAGTGCGTGTTTGCACACGTCACCTCAGGCCCCGTCCCCTCCCTTCACCACTGTGTAAATGCGCCCTGTGGCTGTTCTAAGTTGAGAGATTAAGTCCCCTTGAATCCTAAGGGTCCCTAGGGTCAAACTAGACTACTAGGTACCTCCAGTAAGCGCCACAGAGCTGCGTTGCAGAGAGGTGTAAAAAGGGGCTTGGCCTCACAACACCTGTCTGCAGCGCAGCTCCCTGGTGCATACTGGAGATGCCTGTTGGGCTAGTTGGCCCTCAGGGACCCTCAGTATTGAAGAGGAATTAATTCCCCAACTTACAACTCGCCAGGGGGCGCGTCTGCAGAGTGCTGCAAGGAGGGGGCGTGGCCTCCGGCACGATGCCAGTCTTTTATTTATTTTAATTTTTTAAGAAGGGGGGCTGTGTGGTTCCCCTTCTTATTCTAATTTATTGGCCCTGATGACCCAATCCCCCAGGGCCTGTCTCCTAATTATATTTTGTTGACCCCAATCCCCAGGGCCGGCCACTGTTTTTTATTATTTTTAAAAAATCTATATTTATAGACACACCTAGGACATGCTGGACAAACCGTACGTACCTATCACCATGACGATTTGCGTGATATTCATTAAAAGGCGACTATGCATACAATGAATCCACGTGGAATGTATTTACAGCACTAGTGAAGCTCTGACATGTCTGATGCCCTACGTGCCTAATCCTGGTAGACACCCTTGTCGTTTATTTATACAAACATGGGTAGCTATTGACGGGCACATTTAATACACATGCACCCCAAGCCATTCAAAGGGGATTCGACAAAAATTCGACCAAAACTATGCAAGAAACCCCCCTCACGGTTAATAAAACACACATCCACTGCCGGATGTGTAATACTTTTTATTTTACTCTCTGGAAAGGGGACGAACATCACTTGAGAGTCACAGCGCGCTCCTGGCAGAGCCCAATGCTGTGTTACACCCACCATTGCCTGCTGAGTGCCACACACCTCTGTGTTGTATTCCACTAGCTAGTGCATACGCTATGACACTCTCTAGCCCATGTGCACTGTAACACCACCCCATGAATATGTCATGCCACACTTCTCTTCGCACGGGTTATATTGCCCCATCTAACGTGCCTTCCTCGATGCCTATGTTATAACGCAGAGTGCTATGCCATACATATTACAATCTGGGATCCATATCTTTGTCACAGTGCATATGCAACGTTACACTCCCCAGCACATATTATATATTACAACTTTAGAGACTAGTTTTGTGATAGGGGGTGGAGGGTCAGGGGGTGTTTCTGCCAAGTCACAGTCACAAACGTCCTCTTCTTCCTGAATAAAAGTGAGATTATGCTGCATACTTGTTCATATTTTAAGTAGTTCGCACAGACACACGTTTTAAAAACAATAAAGTTCCTAATACCCGCCTTCTCTGAACAGTTAGCTTGCTGCCCCATCCCCCTCCTCCCTATCCTCTGTTGTGTGAATCCATGGACAAGCCTCCTCCCTCCTGCAATGCATGGTCTGATGTGCTGCCACTGCCCTCAATTTAGTATGATGTACCAGTCCACTCCTCCTGCCCTCCATTGCCCAATTCTATGCCCCATCATTGACCTCCTGCTTAAACTCTGTGCTTAGCTTGCTGCCCCTATTCTCCTTCCCCCTGCCCTCCGATGTCATTGTGTATGCCCCAGCTCCATCCTTTTTGTCCACCATGTTCCATGGACCTGCCACTCCTATCTACTCTGAGTGTTCTGTTGAGCTGCCACTCCCCTCCCACCTCCCTAGCATTGTCAGATGACTGTAACCTGTCCCTGCCACCTCCACCTTGCCTGTCCACATGCCATGCCCCTATCCTCTTCCTCCTGTCCTACATGGTCCATTGTACTGCCACACCCTTCTGCCCTCCCTGGTCTGTTGTGCTGCAACTGCTCCTCCTGCCTGGCCCGTGTGGTCTGTTGTGAGGCCCCTTCCCCTGAACTTTCTTGTCTGTGCACAGGTCCTGACCCTCCCTTCTATCCTCCATCGTCCTTTGTGCATGCCCCTGCACCCTCCTTCTTGCCCATCATAGCCATTGTGCTACCACTAACCCTCCCAATTGCCATGCATGGTCTTCTGTGCTGCCATGGTCCCTCCCAGCTTCCCTGTGTGGTCAGTTAGCTGCCCCTGAACCCCTCCCACCTTCCCTCCATGGTCTGTGTGTATGCCATCACAGTCTCACTGTTGCTCTTCATGGTGTGTCTTGCTTCTAGTGCCCACCCTGCCTGACCTCCATGGCTATCTTGCTGCTCCTGCCCTGCCCCCTTGCCCCCAGCCCTCTGTTTACATGTGCAGACCCCTACTCCCTCCCTTCTGGCTTGTCTGTTCCATGGTAATGCCCCTGATCCATCCCTCCTGCCCTTTATGGTCTGTTATGCTGCAGCTTTCTCTCCTGTCTGTCCATTATGGTCCTGCCTCTTGTCCCTCTGTTCTCTGTTGTCCATGTGCATGGTCCTGTCCCCTCCCACTTGCTTTCTATGGATTGTTGTGCTGCACTCCCGTCCTGCATGCCCTGTGTGGTGTATTGTGCTGCTGTAAACCCTGATGCCTGCCCTGCAGGGTCAGTTTGGTGCACCTCTCCATGTCCCTCCTGTCCTCTGTTATCCAAGTCCATGTCCCTACCCCATTTCCTTCCATGATCCAATGTACCATACTTGCGAACATTTTGAACTTGGTAAGAGGGAGATTTAGAAAAAAAGCTGGGGTATTGATTTTCCCCTTTGAGTTACATTGAAAAAGAGGAGATTGTAGACAGGAGACAGATAAAATAAAGCCCATTTGAGCTTAAAAACATTGGACGTTTCCTAGCTGAATCGGGTCTGTTGGCATGTATGGTTGTACTACCATTGCCTCTTCCTTCTGCCCACAATGGTCTATTACATTGCCACTGCCTCTCTTGCAAGTCCTGTATTGTTGGTTTGTTGCCCCTGCCCCCCTTTCCACTGCCCTCCATAGTCTGTTGTGCTGCCACGGCCCTTCCTGCCTGCTCAGTGTGGTTAAATTGTTGCCTTTGCACCCTCCTACCTGCCTTCAATTTTCAGAGTCCGTGCCCCTGGCCTCTGCCTCTCAACAGTATCCTAATGAACAACTAGATTGCTAACATTCTATATTTATTACAAAAGTGTGGAACGCCTGACGTCATCTTGATGTAATCAAAACTGTAATACCTAGAGCATTTCCTTTAGAAATTACATATATGAGAGGGTCTTATTTGCATCAAAATTATGGTTAGTGCTCTAAAAAACTAAAATGAGGACATATTTTCTGAGTTTTCAAATAGCGACAAAGAACTTTTAAATTATTTGTTACCTTTATGTTTTTTTATCCAGTTGACCACTTGATTAAATGTTGCACTTAGGGGAGAGGATGTGGTGTTACTTCCAGAACTGCAGACTTTGCAACTGGGGAACCAGGTTGGAGTTTCTGCTTCAGCTCGACATTCTGTGATTCTGGTCAAATCACTTAGTCTCCCCATGTCTACAACCAAAATGAATTTGTTCTTGTGTGATGTAACCAATGCTCATGTAAAGCACTCCAATACCTGACAAGTCTGCACTATATAACACTGCAAAAACACAAAATAATAAGTGTTTTGCACACTTCTGTCATTGGGCTATATTGGGGCTACATCTGGGTGTTATTTGGGCTACATTTGGGCTCTTTTGTCTCTGGTGGCCATCTTGGGAGATTTATTTGTTATGAAGTTTCCTAATTTCCTCATTTGCTGCAGTCTCCTCAGTAGGAAATACTTTCTGTTTTTTACTTTGATTCCATCAAGAAGGCATTCAGATGTGTCACACATTTTCCATAAATTCTGAATGTTAGCACACTAGCTGCTCATTAGATCAGTGTAGTAAAGCTACTGCTCACCAGGGTGCTGGTATTCAAAGTGCATGTTTCAGTCTGCATGTCAGAATTTTTTTATGAAATAAAAGAGGATTTCAGAAGTCAAAATGTGCCCTAGTTTTTCTTTCTGCAGCACTAATCATACTTTTCATGGAAAAATCAACCCCCTCATTTTGTTCCTTTTTAAATTAAAGGTTTTAAGAGTTACCACTTTAATCCAAGCAAGATGGCTTCAGGTGTGCCATACGTTTATCATAAGTAGGTCTGTTAGCGCTCTAGTTGTTCTTTGGAACACTCTGGGAAGCTGCAGTAGAACACAAAGGAATCAACTGACAGTCTCTGCCCTTGTTGGATGTACATGTTTTACTGAGAATGTCAGACTTCATTCTCACATGACTGAGAAAGATAATGTGAATTTACAGAAAATAAGCTCTCAGTTTAGCTTATAGATCACCTTCCAAACCTCTGTGGGAAAAGCATGAGAAAATATTTTTCTCTCAATCATGATATCCCAGCAGAAGGCTTTTTCACATGGTGAAATCACCTTAGAACATACCACAATTCCTAAAATGAGTGATTTATAATGTAACTAAAGTCTTAAAACCTTCTATTAACTGGAATGCTTTTTAATGAGGTGCTATCATGTATATTGGTCCCAAGATGGCTGCCAACACTTCTTGGATGAAGTGCTGACAGCCAATCAGATCTCAGGATGAGATGTGTGGTTAGGCTCCGCCCACATATATATATGATTTTACTTTTGATTTTCTCAGGAACTACTGAACAGATTGACGCCAGACCTGCAAAAGGCACATCCCTGACCTGAGGACTACCTCTCTGCCAAATTTCAAGTAATTCTGTTCAGCCGTTCGGGCTGTACCTTGGACTAAATGTCCCTATGGAAAATTGCATGGGGAAAACGCGTTTTGGGACCCCCCTTTTTTCTCAGCCCCCACTTGATGAATCCCCCCGAGACTTTCAGGGTAGGAGCGGAGCGGAGCGCCCCACCTATTTTGAAAATTTCGCGAGGATTCGTCAACTTAGGTGCCGGTTGACGAATCTTCGCGAAATTATCAAAACTAATGGGGCGCTCCACTCAGCTCCTACCCTGAAAGTCTCGGGGGGATTCGTCAAGCGGGGGCCGAGAAAAAAGGGGGGTCCCAAAACACGTTTTCTCCATGCATTTTCCCATAGGACATTTAGTCGAAGGTACAACCCGAACGGCTGAACAGAATTTCTTGAAATGAGGAAGTGTTGGCCGCCATTTTGTTTGTTTTCAGTGCGAGAGTGAAAAAGGAAGGTGGCAAACGTGAAAAGGGGGCAGGGTAGAGAGTTCCTGACCCCCTAGCCTTTGTCAGGGGGTCGCTGAAGGACCCCGAAGGCAGAAAAAAACATTTTAATTTTTTTTTTTTAAATCGCGGGGGTGCGAACAAACAAAAAAAAAAATAATTTAATACGTAGTTTATTGTTAAATAAATATATAAAAAAAATGTTAATACATATATAACTTAGCATTTAAAAAAACGTACAAATTCACTGTAAAAACCATAGGTTTCACACACGTTATAGTTAGGAATTAGCATTTAAAAAACCTTGCAAATTCACTTAAAAAACCATAGGTTTCACACATGTTATAGTTAGGTGGATATTTCACTCGTAAAAAACCAATGAAATTCCCCCGCTATAGTTAGTTCAGATAACTATAACTCACACGACCGCCACTCTATCACAAGGATGATGTCATCAGTGACGTCATGAGTGATGCCACTGACCATGTCATAAGTGATGTAATATGTGACGTCATCAGTAGTGGATTGCGGGCGCGCGAGTTATAGTTATCTGAACTAACTATAACGGGAGAATTTCATTGTTTTTTTACGAGTGAAATATCCACCTAACTATAACGTGTGAAACCTATGGATTTTTAAGTGAATATATATATATAGATATATAGATATGCTGCCCCCCTCCTAAAATAAATAATTTAAAAACCGCCCCTGGGGAATGGGGTCCCCGGGACCAAAGAGGGACACAGGAGGGGGGCAAGGCAGCCCCCCTCCAAAAACAAAAATAAAAAAAAAAGGCCATGCCCTGGGGGATGGGGTCCCAGGGGATAATTGTGGCCACGGAAGGGGGGCCACGCGGCCCCCTTCCCGATTTTTTTTTTTTATAAAAAAAAATTGAGGGCAGGCCCTGGGGGATGGGGTCCCCAGGGCCAAAAAATAAGAAAAACAAGGGGGGCTACCCAGCCCCCCTTCTTAAAAAGAAAATTAAAAAGAAAAACGGGATGGGGAGGAGGCCACGCCCCCTCCTTTCATCACTCTGCAAACGTGCCCCCTAGTGCGTTTGCAGAGGGGAACGATTTCACCTTCAATACTGGGGGTCCCTGGGGGCCAACTAGCCCAGCAGGAACCTCCCGTATGCGCCAGGCGGCTGCGTTGCAGAGAGGTGTAATGAGGTCACGCCCCTTTTTACACCTCTCTGCAATGCAGCTCCCTGGCGCTTACTGGAGGTACCTGGTGGGCTAGATGGCCGCCAGGGGACCTCAGGATTCAAGGGGACTTAATCTCCCAACTTAAAATGCACCACAGGGTGTGCTTGCACAGTGGTGAAGGTAGGGGCGGGGCCTGAGGTGAGATCTGTGCAAACACGCACTGTTGCACGTTTTAAGTTGGGAAATTAATTCCTCTTCAATCCTGAGGGTGCCTGGGGACCAACTAGCCCACCGGGTACCTCCAGTAAGCGCCACGGAGCTGTGTTGCAGAGTGTTGTAAAAATAGGCGTGGCCTCTGAATACCTCTCTGCAATGTAGCTCCCTGGCGCATACTGGAGGTACCGGGTGGGCTAGTTGGCCCCCAGGGGACCTCAGGATTGAAGAGGAATTAATTCCCCAACTTAAAACGCGTCACAGGGCGTGTTTGCACACGTCACCTCAGGCCCCTCCCCCTTCCTTCACCATTGTACAAATATTCCTCTAAAATCAGCCGAACTACGAATTCCGATTTACTCACCCGTAATCAGGAGAGAACCCAGTGCTGCATCTTTTAGCCCAGCACAGACCCTGAAAAGTAATTCTAAGCATACTTACCTGTAACTTGTATTTCCTTCCATAGGAATCCATTGTGTGGTTTTCATCAGAAAACTTTCTAAATGTCCATTTTTGAAACATACAAATATTCCTCTAAAATCAGCCGAACTACGAATTCCGATTTACTCACCTGTAATCAGGAGAGAACCCAGTGCTGCATCTTTTAGCCCAGCACAGATCTTGAAAAGTAATTCTAAGCGTACTTACCAGTAACTTGTATTTCCTTCCATAGGAAACCATTGTGTGGTTTTCACCAGAAAATTTTCTAAGTGTCCATTTTTAAAACGTACAAATATTCCTCTAATGTCAGCCAAACTACGAATTCCGATTTATTCGCCTATAATCAGGCGAGAACCCAGTGCTGCATCTTTTAGCATAGCACAGACCCTGAAAAGTAATTCTAAGCGTACTTACCAGTAACTTGTATTTCCTTCCATAGGAGTCCATTGTGTGGTTTTCACCAGAACATTTTCTAAGTGTCCATTTTTGAAACGTACAAATGTTCCTCTAAAGTCAGCCAAACTACGAATTCCGATTTACTCACCTGTAATCAGGAGAGAACCCAGTGCTGCATCTTTTAGCCCAGCACAGACCCTGAAAATTAATTCTAAGCGTACTTACCAGTAACTTGTATTTCCTTCCATAGGAATCCATTGTGTGGTTTTCACCAAAATTTTTTCTAAGTGTCCGTTTTTTAAACGTACAAATATTCCTCTAAAATCAGCCGAACTACGAATTCCGATTTACTCGCCTGTTATCCGGAGAGAACCCAGGGCTGCATCTTTTAGCCCAGCACTGACCCTGAAAAGTAATTCTAAGCGTACTTACCAGTAACTTGTATTTCCTTCCATAGGAATCCATTGTGTGGTTTTCACAAGAAAAGTTTCTAAGTGTCTATTTTCACAAACTAAAACTATTCCTAAAAAATCGTCTGTTTGACTTAAACACATTCTTTCAACTGTTTACAAGAGGTTGGCCAGTGCTGCATCCAGGATCCACCACTGAGTAAGAAAAGTAACAATAACACTACTTACCTGCTAAGTGAATTTTCTGCCATAGGATAACATTGGTGATTCTATGGGAAAAAGTTTCTAAGTGTTAACTCTTAAAATACAATAATATTCCTTAAAAATTACTACTGTAACCAAAGCGCTTTTACTCAACGATGTACAGGAGATGTCCAAGGACTGAATCTATGGTCCAGTCCTGTGGTTAGAAAAGTAATCCATAAAGTAACTAATTGCATTTAACTAGAATTTCACATTGAGCTCAATGTTGCTTTGTGTTTGAAATTGTGTTGCCCATTGCAACAACTGTAACTACTGTACTTAAAAGTCTGTTGCCTATTTGCCAAGTATTTAAACAAAAGTAATTCATTCTGAGAAAGTATATTTTGTATTGTAATGTACAATGTAATTATAATGTAACTAAAAAAAATATATCTAAAAATAAATATTTAAAAAAATGTAGTAAATCAGTATCAAAAAAATCAGTATAACAATTAATACATTCAAAATTGTCATTTACAAAACCTTTGAAATTCACTGAAAAAACCATAGGTTTCAGGCCTGATATAGTTAGGAATTAGCATTTTAAAAACCCTTGAAAGTCACTTAAAAAAACATAGGTTTCAGGGGAGTTATAGTTAGGAATTGGCATTTAAAAACCTTAGAAATTCACTGAAAAAACCATAGGTTTCAGGGGCGTTATAGTTAGCTGGACATTTCCCTCATACAAAACCCTAGAAATTCCCCCGTTATAGTTAGTTCAGCTAACTATAACTTGCGCCCCCGCAATGCACTGCTGATGACGTCACATATTACATCACTCATGACATGGTCAGTGACATCACTGATGACATCACTGATGACATCTGAAATGACATCACTGATGACATCACTGATGACGTCATCCATGTCATAAATTAGTGCATCTTCTCACACCCTTTGATATACTCAATCAAAATTTCAGTCGTCCAATCTCAAAAGCATAGATACTCCAATACCAATAACTACATACCCACTCATTGACTCTTAGATCTACACACACATCCACTCACTCACCTGTACAGTCACTCATACTTACAGTCACTCAGTACAGGACTATCATATGCATTTATACACCTACATAGACACTCACACACCACCAATCATCCATAGAGGTACTCTCACACCTAGTCAGTCATGCAAATAATTAATCACACTCCCATTTACTCACCTATGCAGTTATACACACACAAGTTCACTTACTCATAAAAATAGTACCACATTCTTACGCTCTTATACAATCACTGATACAAGCACACACTCATCCATAGAGCCACTCTCACAATCACACACTCTCACATATACCCACTTATATACTCTTACACACATATATACTGCCTTTCACATATGTAGTTCCTCACACATGTACCACCGAGATATACATTCAATCACTAACACACCCATACATACACTCACCCAAACAGACAGTCCATCACAGATGCACTCTTAAAACCATGCACCCATAGAATCACCCACTCACACATGTATGCACATAGTCACACACACCCCACCCACACAAACACTCAGGCACCCATAAGGATACTGAGACAACCAATCAATAACCCATAAAGACACTCATATAGCTATTCACAAAACCATGCAGCCGCTTATACACCAACGGACAGACAGATACAGACATTCACAGTTAAGTCACTAGTCTGCAGTAAGATACATTTAATGACTCATTTATAGAGTCAGTCACGCACCTACTAAATGATCCATTAACACAATTATACACCCACTCATTCTTCCATAGGTTTTTCCCTATATATATATTAAACATATTTAAAATTTACAGAAACACACACTCACTGGATGATGTCATCAGTGATGTCATTTCAGATGTCAGCAGTGATGTCATCAGTGATGTCACTGAAAATGTCATGAGTGATGTAGTATGTGACGTCATCAGCAGTGCATTGCAGGGGCGTGAGTTATAGTTAGCTGAACTAACTATAACGGGGGAATTTCTAGGGTTTTGCACGAGGGAAATGTCCAGCTAACTATAACGCCCCTGAAACCTATGGTTTTTTCAGTGAATATATATATATATATATATATATATATATATATATATATATATATATATATATATATATATATATATATATATATATATACATATATATATATATTTATATATATATATTTATATATACTAATAACATGAAATCTAAAATATGAATTATATTATAAATTAAAATATTAATCTATATAAAAGTCTTTAAACTTAATCTTTCCACGACAGTAAGTGCAACAGCAGGGAAAGTGTTAGACAGTGGATGGGTAAAAACTTTTATTACCGCTCCAAAGACTGCAACAGTAAGGGAAGTGTTGGATAGCGGAGGGGTAGAAATTACTATTCCCACTCCACTGAGTGCAACAGTAGAGACAATGTTGGATAGCGGAGGGTTAACATTTACTATTTCCACTCCAGTCAGTGCAACAGTAGAGAAAGTTTGGGATAGCGGATGGGTTAAAATTACTATTCCCAATCTAATGAGTGCAACAGTAGGGAAAGTGTTGGATAGCCGAGGGGTAAAAATTACTATTCGCACTCAATAACTGCAACAATAGGGAAAGTGTTGGATATCAGACGAGTAACAATTAATATTTCCACTCCAGTCAGTTCAAAATTAAAAACAAACAAAATATTCACATCAGCAAAAATTTAAAAACAAAATAAATTAAAAATATATAAATATGTTACAAATATATTCAATATTGAAAATTATTAAAAGCAACATATTATAATGTTAAAACCTGTGACAAACACCCAAAAATATTATATTAAATAAACTAAAAAATAATTTTCAAATAACTAAATATGTTTAATTAGAAAATATTTTGAAACAAAAACATTATTCCATAAATAGTATTTTTTTTATTTCCTACCATATAACACCACGCAATTCAGAAACAATATCTGAATAAAAAAGGTACTTCCATAATAACATAATGAATTACCAATTAAAGAATTATTATTGATTAAGACACAAATTAAAACTAATAACAATTAATTAACTTCCCACAATTTACCCCTATAATCCCCACAACCCACATCTAAAATTAAACTGTAAAAACATGAATTACACAATTAAAAAATATTTTCAATTAAAACACTAATAGGATTTAATAACTAATTATAAAGTAAGTTATATTAAATAACTCCCCACGCTTTACTCCTCTAAAAGTAAAACCCAAACACAAGAAATAAATTACCCTAATTAAATATCAATCAATTAATTAATAATAATGATCAACTAATTACTAATTACTTAAACATAAATGGCTTTCCACCCTTTACCCCTATCAACCCTGCAACCCACACCTAAAATTAATTGCAGTTTCCATATTTAATTTTCATTTAAATAATTATTGTTAATTAACAACTAATTATAAATTAATTAAACATACATTTCTTCCCACCCATTACCCCTAAAACCCCTAAACCCACACCTAAATTTAATTGTATAATTTCCATACTTAATTTTCAAATAATTAATTAATATTAATGAACAACTAATTATAATTAATGAAACATAAAATGCTTCCCACCCTTTAGCCCTATATACCCCACAACCCACAACAAAAATGAATTACAAAATTTCCATAATTAATAAAAAAAATCTATTAACAACTAATTATTAATTAATCAAACATAAATTGCTTCTTACCCTTTACCCCTATAAACCCAACAACCCGCACCTAAAATTAATCACAAAACTTCCATATTTAATTTTCAATTAATTAATTAATATTACTTAACAACTTATTATTAAATAATTAAGAATAAATTACTCCCCACTCTATACCCCTATAAACCCCACAACCCGCACCTAAAAAACTTACACAATTACCATTATTAATTTCCAGTTCATTCATTATTATTAACTAACAACTAAATAATTAACTATTGATAACTTGCTTCCCACAATTAACACTATAACATCTCCAATACATTTTAATAAATACAAACTAATCATTAATTTAATTAAATTACTTCCCCCATTCCCTGATAAACTCACAAGCCACTACAGAACTAAAAACAGTAACATTTAATTAAAATCAAATTGATAACTGCTAAAAATGTGTCACATATATCAAAAACATAAACAATTCTTACACGAAAAAATACATCACTTACATATAAAATATATAATAAAATACATACAACTATTTACAAAATCTATATTTAAAACAACTATATTTTTGCAAACAATAATAATGACTTCTATATTTAAAAAAATGATATTTCTTACCTTAAAATTGATATTCTTGACAACGATATTCTTGCTGTCGATATTTCTGTGTCATGATATTTACAACTCGATGTTTGTGCAAGTCGACATTTTTAACTAAATTATTTTGTCTGGATACCCTCAAAACATGATTTCATAGGGTGTACAACCCCCCAGGGATTTACTTGGCATGGTGTTAAGTGCCATCTGGACCCCATATATGTGATTGACACAAATGCCACCCGAGCTTAATACCCTGCCTGTTAAGGTCTGCTTGAGTCTTTGTTCTTCCTCTCAATTTCCACGTTTCCCTCAGGATGGTAGGGGGAGGAGTACCGCAAGGCCACACCTAAACTTCACTTGGCTTCTTGGTAAGCCTTTGAGCTAAACGCCGGTGCCTTCTTGGAATGTAGTGTGCCAATTGCGTTTGTCCTGATAAAGACTTGCAAATCCTTTATAACAGTTCAGGCGTCAGCTGAGCACTCGGGCAAAACCCATAGAAATCTAGAGCATGAATCCACTGCCACCAAGATGTACTTGTAAGCCCCGTCTGAGAGTAAGGGGCCGCATGATCCAAAAAGACACAAGCAGGAGGTATGTCTGAGACAATAAAGGTGATTGTGGTGGACGTTCTACGGTGGAGCCTTTCATCTTCTGGCAGATGCTGCATTTAGGACAAAGTCCTTGGTCTGTTTAGTGAGACCTGGCCACCAGTAGCGCTGCTTCAGCAGTGAAACTGTAGAAGTAATCCCTGCATGTGCTTTACCCAGACCCATTTTTGTAGCTAGTATTAATCCTAATCTGTGATCAGTGTTTGCTATTACTCTATCCCACACTCCTGAAATTTGAGCATATGGAATATTTTTTGCATCTAACTTGTAGAAGTACTTGAGTGGAAAGCCTTTAGGTGGTGCTAAGCGGTTGTGCATGGCATTGACAGCTATCATAGTTGTTCCATCTTTTTTCGTGCTAGAGTGAGTGATTGCAGCAATGACAGCAGTTTGCACTGTTGTCTTTGCAGCTTCCTCCGCCATTGAATTCTCTTCAATGTGAACACCAACACAGTGATGACTCAGTTAGTCAAATCACTTTATTCGATACTTACATTTTTAAAGATCATAAAAATAAAAAACATGCACAATATACAATTAAAAAGAGAAAAATACAGCTTTCATGATAAAAATAGTAACAGTAATTTGATGACAGACGTTAAATTTAAAAATGGGATTAAAATACATGTTTCGTAATTCATAAAACTGAGTGGTCCAACCGTCTGGTCTTACATGAAAGAAGTAAATATGAGGCCACAGTATAACATACTAATTCACTGGGTAGTGATTGTAATAAATACAGAGGTGGACAACATATAATAAAATTTTATTTACGAATTAGCGGCCAGATAAATCTTTTGCGGTGCGCTTTATAACATTTACAGAAGAATATTATATGTAAATTTGATTGGGGGGAGGAACCATCACACGGACAAGGTGGCAGGTCAACTAAAGAATAGGTGCCAGCCGGATAGGAAAACATTGAAGGAATAAGGTTCAGACAAAACCGTACGAAAATAAATCGATGGTGCAAGTTGGTCACAAGGAATAAATATCTCGGGGCACCATCCTGTTCAATAGGGCACTCTAAATATATTTTGATTTTTTTTTATGATATTGTGATGCAGTTTAAAGGAGATGTAAATAATCTACATAAACCTAGGGAGGTGAGACTGTTTTTAATGTATAATAACTATGGGTTCCTTAGGGCGTGTTCCAGCATGAGTCAGACTTCTATTAGTCTCTGTGTAAGGTTTACTGAAGTTCCTCTCCAGATGGAGTGCCACAACAATATGGGTGCCCACCTAATTATGTTGTCGATATAAAGGACATCTAACTCGACATGACATAAAAAATTGGAACAGCTGACTGGTAGGCCAATGAGTCTTTTCAAGAAGGAATTTTCAATAGTCTGGAGAGAATATGTGTTAGTGTATCCCCAGATATTGATTTGGCAGAGTAAACCTTTTTGATCATCTCAAGGGGCTTCGCACCCAATTTCTTTGTAAAGGAATTAAGTGCTATTATACTCTTTTCTAGTACTAGGCTCCTAGTTTGGTCATATTAGACCAAGATATTTGTCTGTCAAAAGTTATCCAGAGATACGAGAAAGTATCTGTATTGGCTAATTCATGACCTTCTATGTAGAAATGTGTGGCCCTCCTCTCTCTACATCCAGTTATTAAGACAAGAGACATTGTCTCATTTGTTTTTTAAGCCTAAACTATTCATGTAGTTGACGTACATACCTAATAGTTGTTGTAGGGCTCAACCAGTATTGGCAATCAGAACAGCGTCATCTGCGTATAGCAGAAATAAGATGCACATGTTCTTAATCAACGGAACGTCTGGAATAGAGCTCAACAGGGGTGTTTCTACCCTATTCGTATAGATGGAAAAAAGGAATGGGGCAAGAACACACCCATGGCGCACTCCCCTCAAGATTGGGAATGACCCCGATTTCCATAGCGCACTGTTGCTGATGCTGAGGAATAAAACTGTCTAATAAGTGATGACTCAATGTATAAATAACATGAGCCAGCAGCTGGCCTTCTTTCAGCTTTACCACTTATTCCCAAAGCATCTTATGCTTCACTGTACAACCCTTCGAATCTTGAAACCCATTTTGGCCCCAATAGTGAAAACATTAATTATAAGACTGGACACAGGAAAATGAATCACACACTGTAGGTGTGGGGAATTTGTGATTCCTATTTTGTAGTTCCAGTATCAGGGCTTTTAAATCTGCCAAATGCGCTGTGCAGTCCCAAGGGACTGTGTGTGTGTTATTCCGGAGAAATGCTTTCAGTCTCTGATTCGTCCTTTTACAATTGTGAATTCTCCAGAATATTGCTGTTTGTATCCCATGGCAGGTTGAGTAGATCCATCAGTATAACTGATACAATCAAATCGATCTAGAGGCATAATTTCATTTGGCAGAGGATATTCTTGTTCATACTGCAGGAATGCTTGTGTTTGCATTGTGTTTCTAATGTAGTATCTAATCTGTAGTTTACATCTGTTGCAGTGAGAGAGTTAGCCCACTGAATGCATCTTGGATGTAGAGCTTTAGCATTTGGAATTTTTGCTTTAATACCCGCCTCCAGGGTCGATACTGGGGTGATGACAATAATTCATTTTCCCTGAGCCAGGGCTCTCTCTCTCATTACAGCAGTCTATACGGCTGTGGGTATTTTCCCAGTAGATGCAAAATGCATTTCACCGTTTGTGTACAGATGTGATTAGTATGCAATAGGTACCATTTCACCTTCATTGAAAGTGATGTAGAAATACCCTGCTGGTCCTGCGACTATGCAGTTCACCAGGTTAGTTGTGTTCACATGTGTTTGTAAATGCCTTAAATTTACCATGTCAGTTTGTACTGAACGTAAATTATCAGTATGTTTCTGTGTCCAGTGTTGCACTGAGATGACAGGATTAATTAAGTTCTAGAATGGTTTTACCCTTTCTGCTTAATTTAAAATGTAAGTTCTGCCAAAATTTAAAAATCCCAAAATAGATTATAGTCTCTTCAGAGTTGTTGCAGGTTGAAGTAATGCACATTATTCTAAAAAATGTGTTGCCAGGCTTTTGCCTCCACCTGATAACTTGTATCCCAGAAACAGGACACTGAGGTGAGCTATTTTAGATTTTGTTTATTAAGTGTGCAGCCCAGGTAAGCAAATCCCACCATTATGTTGTGCCCTCTAGCCAAATGTTTCATTAATTCATCGGCCGTCAGAAAAATATAATCTACATAGGACATTGCCTTCTCATCAATACTTGAAATAACTCTGTTACTCTGGCTGAAAACAGTGAAGGGCTATTCTTAAACCCTTGACGATGAGACCCTAGTGCTGAAAATGCAGTCAATTGTGTACTTCCAGGTACTATATTCTGGCCAAAAAAAACATTTGAGATGTGTAGTGTTGTTTTTATTTGTTCCGCATGTTGTTATTCATGAGTGCGGCACTGTATGCATTCTGTACTGCTAATGTGTGTATGGATGCATTCAAATGTCTGTAGTCCAAGACTAAACAAAATTAATTGTGGGTTTTCATTACGGGTAACAAAGGATTATTGATAAATGAGGTGCAAGTCTCTATTACATCCTAGTACTCAAGTTGATCTAAGATCTCTCAGACTTGTTTCTTTCCTTCATGTTTAATTGGATACTGTCTCTGCGGTTGAGGGATCATTTTTGATGGGATCTCGTGATGAGGAGACTCATCAGCAAAATAGAATGTCAAAACCATTTGTCAGGTCCTCCCAAAAGAGACCCTTAACTTCTCTTTGTATGTCCCCTTCTATTTGAAGCGTTATTCTGTGTAAACAATGTGGGGCACTCACTCTCTTATCAGGTGCTTCCACTGTGATATACTCACTCAGCGCTGCTACTTCAAGAAAATCCATCATGTTCTAACGAGCTACTGTGACTTTTGCTTTGCTGCCCAGCATCGTCACTGCCTATTCCCCATTCAGAAGCTGAATGCTCAGCAGCCTGGGCATCTCTGATCTTTATCCCTGCTACCTTTTTATTATTCAATTGTGGTTTCATTGATTTTTGTTTATCTTCTTGTTTGATAATGTAATCTGAAGTGCGCCGTGTCTCCCTTTTTGGCTTTGATCGCTCTTCTGATCTTTGCTCATCGGTTTGGGGTTGCTATACAGAGGTCTTAAGTAGGGGTGGGCGGAATTTGCGAAATTAACTTTCGCAAATTATCGCGAAAATGTTTAAATTATCGCAAACAAGCGGAAATATCGCGAATGTTCGCGAGATTTTCTGCATGGTTGCGCGTCGCCAACTTACCCGTGTGGTTTCTTGCGGGCGCGGCCATCTTGTTTTGAGTTGTCTCGCGGTGCATGATCGCGAGAAGAAAGACGTGATCGCACGACGCATGACGTCACTGCGGGCGCGAACTGTCGCGAGACAGCGCAAATGGCTAAAAACAATACAACATCTCATGGAGAAAGCGACCGGATCAAGAAAACTTGTCGGCGAACGCAGGGATTCAGGTAAGGCGATCGTGCGCGCGCGAGAATGTATCATTTTACAGCGCGAGCAAGAAACAAATTATCGCCAAGCTGCGGAAACCGGAATTTTTGACATTTTCGCGCTCTCCGCGGAACGCGAAAATGTCAAATTATCGCAATTTCCGCGAACGGAACAAAATTTTTGCCCAGGCCTAGTCTTAAGATGTTTCAAATTTAACATAGTACACAATTCCTGAATGAATTTAGATACAAATGGAGTACCCTGATCAGTGAGAATCTCTTTATGGAACCCCACCCTAGAGAAAAGTTCAATAAGATATCGGGCAATATTTCTGGTAGTGGCTGACTCAAGAGGAACTACTTCAAGATAGTGAGTGGCATAGTCGACAACTACTAAGCAATAAGTGTTACCCTGTTCGGTTCTTTGGAAGGGACCAATCAGGTCCATTCCAATATGCTCGAAGGGTTGTCCTATTATAGGTAAAGGTTGGAGAGGGACTGCAAGAGTTTTATATGGGTTTTTCTGTTGACAGATCTCACAACTCTGGTAATATCTTTTTATCATGGTATGAATGCCGGGCCTTCAGAAATACCTTAAAACCTTTTGAGATGTTTTCTCTGGTTCAGTATGGCTGGTCAATAAATTTGAATGGGAGAAAAAAAAGAATTTGTTCCTTTAATTCTTTTGGAACTAGGAGTTGGAGATCTTCCCCTATTTTTTCTATTCTATATAGAAGCCCCTTTTTTTATAAACTGGGGAAACTGTGAACCAGTGTTTTCCTTATTCTCTATATCGTTTTTCCAAGCATTGTGTAGGGTACTGTCATTCCTTTGAGCATGATGGAAATCACGATTTATCTGCCAAGGTTAAGCTGAGAGAAAGGCATTTTGGGATTTTGAATAGTTTACCTTTTTAATAGAAAAGTAGACAATAAGGTCTTAAACATAGTGAGAAACTCTGTGCTATTGGTGCCAATTAGCAATTCTTCTGGTAGAGTTGGCACAACTCCTACTTTTATTTTTATCTCTCTAACTGTTTGAATAGCCAGTATCACCTCAGCTATTGGATACTTACATATATCTCCATGAACACACCTAATCTCCTTCCTTATATGGAAAGATTTCGGAGAGCTCTTCCTATGTCTGTAGGGTAACTGACTGATGACATCCTGAGACAACAAAGTCTTAATTCTGTAATCTTGAATGTATAGTCTTACATAAAAGTAGTGTACTAGCTCTTGCATACCAAGAATGTTTCTAGGGATACAACTAACGTCCATGAGTGCATCAACTGTTTTTTTATTGGGAGAGGACCGAGAAATGTGTCCCCATTCACCACAGTCAAAACATTGGGGATTTTGAAAGGAGTTTTGTATGGTTCAAAAGGTCCTAACCTTGGAAGGTACCATGATAATTTTGTTAGATCTTGTCTCATTCTTGAGAGGAGCCTGACGTCCCACTTGGTTAGGTTCTCTGACATTTAAATGTAGCTGGGCTCTGGAAAAAGTTGTGGCCATCTCTATAGCTTGTTCAACAGTTAGGCCTGTATGTTGTTTGAGCCATATTTGTGTTGCTAGGGAAAAGTCTCTATATATTGTTCCAAACAAATCAAATTCATTTCTTCCTTGGTGTTCTCAAGGGGTCTGAACCATGCATATTAAAACTTTTTTCTTCAAGCTTAAATTGGTTAAGCTTGAAGAAGAAAGTTTTGGGCTTATCCCCTGCTCTGCTGCTTTCCTTTCTAAACTTCAGGCGATAGGCTTCTGCGTCCATTCCCAGGTGGTCCTATATGACATTCTTGACTTCTTCATAGGAAGTGGTACCGTAAGTATTGGCTACCTTGTAGGTGGCCTGTGCTCCACCGAATAGTAAGGGATCCAGGAAGGAAGGCCATTTGTCAGGCGGCGAGGCACAAGCTCTAGCATCCTTCTCGAAATTTAAAAGAAAGGCATCTGGGTCTACCCCTGGGACATATTTCTGTAATGATATGTGGGGGCCTGTGGATGAGATGTGAGTGGCAGAGAGTTTGGTTGTTAAAACAAATTGATCTTCAGCAACCTTGTGTTGTATGGCTACTTGCAACTTCATAGTGTCCTTGAAGGTTTCGCGGTCCTCCTTGGGGGAAGATATTTGTCTATCGAGGGTCCATTCAAATTTTCTGTGCCTTTGAATGAGCAGTTGTACCACATTCTCCATTGTTATCAATGGTCTAACGTACCTGCATTCTCCATCACTTGTCGGTTGTTGGTGAATATAAATATGAATTTTTAAAAAATGAGTTCTAGGGTATTATTGTCACCCAATTATTTTCTCCCGAATTTCACACAGGTTTTAACTTAACTTCTGAAAGTCCAATTGTCTAAATGTCTTTTATCTCCTTTCTTAATTTTAGGGTCGGTCCCAGCGAAGCCTCCGGCCAACAATCAAGATTCCCCAGGAAAAAAGAACAAACCCCAGGGTAAGTCAAATCTCTTTTACCCTATTGAATAAGGATAGACTATTCACCAAGGAATAAGTCACTTGTGTTCCTGGACTTTCTTTACAAAAAAAACAAAGAAGGAGGGTTTGTTTACTCCTTTCTTAAAACAAGTACTAATTTGCTAAGTCATGAGAGACTAAATGAATATATAATAGTCCCTTTTAGGTACAAACAAAAAAATATGGCTTCCATTAGGAACCTGGAACAGTTTGGTGAGGGAAGAAAAGAAAGATAAAAAAAGAATTGGATAACGTGAGGAACTTGTGGAAGGTTAGGTTCTTCTACCCTCCCGTTTTACCCAAATCCGGCCCGTAGCTGGCTAGGCCACGTTTCTCTGGAAACGTGGCGGGGTGACGTGTCATTTTACGGACTCTGTCATAGTCTTGCACTCCGTGTGAAGCTCAGGGATGCCGATTCCAAGAAGTTGCCAGCTTTATCTTCACATCTGTTACCAGGGCTGGGATTTGCTATCAGTTTCCAGCAGCTACAGGGTGTGGATTGATGAAACCCAAGGTCCTTCCTCACAGCCAACTTCAAGAGATGAACCAGGTTGGTCTCGACTCCTGGCGACCTGGGGGATTCTCGATCAGTGTGGTTCTTACTTCCAGATTTGTTACTTCTTCTTCATCCTCTGGTCCTAGATGATGATCCTTAAACAACAGCTCTGTTCCCTGATTAGCTCCAAGTGGACCTCATGACCGAAATCATCTGTTCAATCAATGTTATCATTTCGAGTTGAGTTTGAGTTGAGTTTAAAGCATTTATAGAGCGCACGTTCACCTGGCGGTTTCATGGCGCTGTAGTGTACAGAACCCAGAGAACAAGAAGATCAGGGGGAGGCAGAACAAGACAGTTACAGTGGGAAGGCTTGTGCGAAGAGAAAAGTTTTTAGCGCCTTTCGGAAGAGTGAGTATTGAGTAGAAGATCTGAGGTGGGCGGGGAGAGAATTCCAAAAAGCCTAAAGAGGGGAACTGCCAACAAATGTTGGGAGGATGAGCGCAGCTCCCTAACGGGGGCGTAGACTTTAATTTCCGAAGAAATGAAAGCAGGGGCTGTGCCAATCCGAGCCTGAAAAGTAATACAGCCCATCTTGAACTGAGCTCGTTCTCGGATAGGGAGCCAGTGCAAGGACTTGAGGAGAGGGGTAACATGGTGGAACTTAGCCAGATTATAAACCAGGCGGGCAGCCTGGTTTTGAACTAGCTGTAATCGCCGCAGACTGTAAGCGGGCATGCCACAATATAGTGCGTTGCCATAATCGAGGCGAGAGATAACCATCGCCAGGACTATGAGTTTTAAGGCAGAAAAAGAAAAGAAACAGGAAACTTTACGAATGGTGCGGAGTGAAAGAAAGGAAGAGGACACCACTAAACTAACCTGGGAGTGCAGAGTGAGGTGGTCGTTCAACTTAATCCCAAGAGTTTTCACAGAGGAAGATGGAGAAGGGGGGGGGACCCAGGGAGGGGGGCCAAAAAAGAGAAGCCCAGGGACTGGAGCAACCACCTGTCAAAACCAGCTCAGTTTTGTCTGGGTTTAACTTCAGGTGGTTGTAATTCATCCAGTCCTGGATAAAAATCATAACAGACTGGAACTTAACCATGGACTCAGGGGATGGGGACAAATTAAAAATAAGCTGAAGGTCGTCCGCATAATTGTAGACGGAGACCTCTATTTGCTGAAGGGCAAAAATAAGAGGGGCAATGTACAAGTTAAATAAAAGAGGGGAAAGGGAGGAGCCCTGAGGAACCCCGCATTGTACCTTCCAGAAGTCCGCCGAAAAGCCACCCAGGCGCACTGCCTGGGTGCGGTCCCTCAAGAAGGAGGACAGCCAGACCAAGGCCGAGCCTCCAACCCCCGCCGCCCTGACACGGGAAAGTAAGATAGAATAGTCAACCATGTCGAAGGCGGCGAGAGGTCGAGGAGCACCAGGGCCTGGGGATGGTTAGTGTCCATGCCCTCCCTGAGGTTGTCGAGGACCGATAGCACCACGGACTCCGTAGAGTGTGCGGGGCGAAAACCAGCCTGACGGGGGGCTAAAACGCCGTTCTCCTCCACAAAGGTACTGAGCGCTCTGGTCACATGGCGCTCCAATACCTTCCCCAGAAAGGGCAACAATGAAATGGGGCAGTAGTTGACAAGAGCGGAGGGGTCCGCGCCAGGTTTTTTGAGGATAGGGACGATGATGGCCGATTTAAGTGGTTGAATAACAATGCCCTGGGACAGTGAACTATTGAGAAATTTGAGAGGGGGCTGCACACAAACCGAGTAGATGTACTTGAGGATGTGGGCAGGACAGAGGTCTAAAGGGGAACCTGATTTAACCATAGAAAGGAGGGAGAGGAAAGACTCTTCTGTCATGAGGGGGAACGAATCAAGACATGCCCCGACTGACGGACACTGGGGGTCAACAAAGGAAAGAGGGGGGGGGGAGGGATACTGGCTTTAATGTTAGAAATTTTGTCCAGAAAATAAGTGTTGAGGGAGTCGCATAGGTCCTGGGAAGGACAGGGTTTGAGGGTAGCTCTATCTGAGAAGGCGAGATTGTGTACAATGGAAAAAATTTCTCTAGGCTGATTTTCGGCAGCCAGGATTTTTGAGGAGAAATAAGCAGTCTTAGCAGCCAAAATAGATTTTTTGTACTGGGAAAGGAGGATGACATACTGGGTTTTAAGGTTGGGGCAGTAATCTCGCTTCCAGGCCCGCTCAGCGTGGCGCACAGTTAGTTTTATGGCCTTCAATTCCTCATTGAACAAACGGTTCGCGTCGTTCACACGCCTGGAGGACACCCGCCTGAGGGGAGCGACCGAATCGCAGCCTGTCAGGAGCCAGGAATTAATAGAATCAGCTTGTGCGGAGGACGACAGACCGTGTAGATCAGGACCAGATGCAGAGAGTTTGGCAGACAGAGAGGCCATATCCACCTGGTTCCAAGAGCGCGCCCAGATGTTTTTGAGAAGGGGGGGCTTGGTGACTGGACTAAGGTGAAGGGAAAAGGAAATCAAGAAGTGATCGGACCAAGTGCAGGGGGAGATGGACAAGGAGGCTATTGGACAATTAAGGGACCAAATCTGATCAAGGATGTGACCCTGAATGTGAGTGGGGGAATGAACGTGGGAGTCAAAATTGAGGGAACGAAGAGTATCCGAGAATTTTTTCGAAGTCGAGCATTCTTCGGGGTCTGAGGGCCAAAAATTAAAATCTCCTAATACCAAGATGGAGGAGTTGTTGACCGCTAAAGTGGCCACCAGATCCTGGAATTCGGAGAGAAAATGTTGAGAAGGTTGATGGGGACCGATACATAAGCAAGCAGGTGAGTGGGACTCTGAAAGACGGTGAACGGACAACTAAAAAGTCTGATGAACCAATAGGGGAAAAAGTTAGAGGCTGAAAGGAGAATTCTGTACGGGCAATCATAGCGACGCCGCCGCCAGACTTGCCGGAGGGTCGGTCGGCGCACAGAGCATAATATGAGGCAGGAAGGGCAGCTAACAGAGAAGGAAGGGAGTTGTCACAAAACCAGATCTCCGTGAGAAATAGGAGATCCGGCTTGTGCGAGTCCAATAAGATGAAAAGTTCGTGACAGTGCTTTTCTGCTGACCTAGTATTAAGATAATAAACGGATAGGGTAGCTGGCAAGGGAGGAGCAGGGACATCGGAAGATGAACCAGGGAGGGGAAAAGGAAGGGGGGTAAGGACGGGAGATAAGGGAGTGGACAAGGAGCTGTCAATCCCAGTCTAGCGATGTGCAAAATCGCAGAATCAGCCAAAGGCCAGGGGCCTTGGAGGTTGCGGAGCTGCACAGAAGAGTATTGTACAATTTGGGCATGGTGGGGAGCCCCTAGGCCCGGCCGACCGCGGACGGGCGCAGACGGGCTTTCCTTTGGTGCAGACGGCGCGCCCGCTGCGCTCGTCCGCTGCGCTTCCGGAAGATGCACATAATTTATACGGAAATGTGAACGGCAGGGGGCGTGTCGTCTCAAAAAGGTGCGTGGGCTGTTGGCTCGGCGAAATGGCGGCAATGGAGTTAATACTTTATCCCGTGGCAGCGCTAAGATCCGCTGCACGGGTATGTCAGGAGCGTAAGAGGTGCCCAGAAACAGAGCGCTGGGAGGATGTCAGGTACAATTTAAAATTACAATGAGAAAAGTGACACTCAAATTCTAAAATTAGCTTTGAAGTCGTGCTCCCGGCTTCCGCCTCAGGAGGTTCAGGTACAATTGTGAGACGCTAGCATTCAGCGTCCTTTTGTAGTGACGGCAGGGGGCGTGTCGTCTCAAAAAGGGGCGTGGGCTGTTGGCTCGGCGAAATGGTGGCAATGGAGTTAATACTTTATCCCGTGGCAGCGCTAAGATCCGCTGCACGGGTATGTCAGGAGCGTAAGAGGTGCCCAGAAACAGAGCGCTGGGAGGATGTCAGGTACAATTTAAAATTACAATGAGAAAAGTGACACTCAAATTCTAAAATTAGCTTTGAAGTCATGCTCCCGGCTTCCGCCTCAGGAGGTTCAGGTACAATTGTGAGACGCTAGCATTCAGCATCCTTTTGTAGTGACGGCAGGGGGCGTGTCGTCTCAAAAAGGGGCATGGGCTGTTGGCTCGGTGAAATGGCGGCAATGGAGTTAATACTTTATCCCGTGGCAGCGCTAAGATCCGCTGCACGGGTATGTCAGGAGCGTAAGAGGTGCCCAGAAACAGAGCGCTGAGAGGATGTCAGGTACAATTTAAAATTACAATGAGAAAAGTGACACTCAAATTCTAAAATTAGCTTTGAAGTCGTGCTCCCGGCTTCCGCCTCAGGAGGTTCAGGTACAATTGTGAGACGCTAGCATTCAGCGTCCTTTTGTAGTGACGGCAGGGGGCGTGTCATCTCAAAAAGGGGCGTGGGGTGTTGGCTCGGCGAAATGGCGGCAATGGAGTTAATACTTTATCCCGTGGCAGCGCTAAGATCCGCTGCACGGGTATGTCAGGAGCGTAAGAGGTGCCCAGAAACAGAGCGCTGGGAGGATGTCAGGTACAATTTAAAATTACAATGAGAAAAGTGACACTCAAATTCTAAAATTAGCTTTGAAGTCGTGCTCCCGGCTTCCGCCTCACGAGGTTCAGGTGTTGTTGAAGAATAGCAGCTGGGATGTGGGGTAAGAAAAGAGGGTTCAGGTAAGTTTGTCTCATATATAACATGCCAGGGAATGTTACTTTCTCCTTCCTTTTCATTTTACTCTTCATAGCAGGCTGGTAAAACATTGGCCTGGAGGCCACCGTAGTCACCAGTAAATCACTTTCATGAAAGAAGGGCAATTCTGAGGTTGTAGAGACGAAAACAAACATGGACAAAGCAAATGTTGTCCCATGCATAGTGAAGAGGTATTGTCAAGTTTTCTGACACACACCCACAACAGGTACAGCACTACAGCAGCAGTTTGGACAGCAAGAAAGAAGGGGGCACTGCAGTGTATTTTATCTACCCCAGGCTAATGGCCAATGTAATGGTTCCCATCCAACTAAACGTATAAGAATAGATGACTAAACCTGCACTGTAGACATTCTAACTTGTGACTTGCAGATTGCACACAGATCTCTGCAGCAAGCGCTTAAGCCACTGACCCTTAATCCACTGACCTATGTTTGTGGCTTGTCTATTCCCAATCTCTGCAAAGTCTGTACTAAGTCGTACCACAGTGCACTGCCTCTGGAGCAGACGTAACATGCTTTTGTGGTCATAATCCCAATATCTTTAAACCGGCTTCTGGCTTTTTAAGTGTAGTGCAGAGAAAAGTTTGCTCTCTCTCTCTCTTCCTCTTTCTCTCTCTCTCTCTCTCTCTCTCTCTCTCTCTCTCTCTCTCTCCCACTCTCTCTCTGTCTCCAAGAGTTAAGTTAATTAATTACCACCAAATTCAGAAAGGCCACACACCCATATGCTCACATCTATATCCACCCAAAGAAAAAGCAATTGCTCTCACCATTCTCGCACCATCAGTCTTGTTCAACGCTGCTGACTCTCACCACCAATGTTACATCTCCTACTATTTATCATCCACCATAATAAGGCATGGTGACTAAAGATGTGTTTCTGTAAAGGGATGAAATGATGAAGTTTTGTGAGGACATGAAGTAAAAGAGTATGATATGACAAAAGGGGGAGGTGTGTAGGTCTGGGCTAATACTGTTAAATAAAGTGGTGTCGTGTAGTTCCTACTAATCCTTGGAATCTGTGCATTGATTGGACAATGTAAAATAAGGGCTTGGTTCCTAAAATGATGCTGGACACCCCGGAGGATATGTTGGCCTATAGACCAGCTAGCTTGCAGTGCCACTGCAAGCCCCCCCTCACTTATCAAGGAGTGGACAGTTTCCAGAAATCACTGAACATGACAACCCTGACCCCTAAGGAATTGTAGAAACAGTACAGAACCTTTTGCTCAGTCACTCATGCTCACTTGTTCTCAGAGAAATATACAGAGAATACACAGTGGGACATTTTCAATAATATTTATTGAACCAACGTCATTCTTGCATGAAATATTAGGCAACAGAAGTAAATAAAGGAGATGACAACAACAAGAGAGTAAGCAGTAGATACATTTCCACCATGGTACTGAAGCAATAAATATATGCAGGCTTATATGCAAAATGGTAATCTAACACACTCCGATGATGCATATGCTGCTCTAAGTGTACATAGAGTATGTGTAGGTGTAAAGCCAACAATCCTCTGTAGGAATGCTCCAACCCCATTACCTAATGGGAGAGATTCAAGGACCCTGTCTTTGTCTCGAGTCGAGATGGACTCTCCTCATGGAATGTCATACCGGTGCGTGATGATTTCTCAGCAGCATTGTTGTTTGTTCATAACCGCAGATGACCATCCTAGAGAAGCAGATTAATAGAGCAAAGGTTCTTCCATGCAATTATCTTAACAGACACCAAAGGAGAGACTGCATTCTACATGTGTATTGTGGAGCCAATGTCCAAGTCACTAGAAGCAGAAGCACCCCAGGGTGGCTCAAGAAAGGCATTCATTAGCAATTGAAGACGCTGCGGACAACAATACCCATGGGGCATTAACGGGTCCAGTAGTGCATCAATGTCCAATGGCACAACCATTTGTGAGCCTAGGCATGTATCTAATATGCATTTGCTGCTGCAAAACAGGCAGTAGAATACAGTTTGTGTGCAGTTAAGCCAAACAGGTCTGAAGGACAAAAACCAGTGTTTTTACAGATTTGGAAGTCAAAGTGTGCCAAATGTGTGAACCATATGCTTACGGCATCATAGCACCAGAAGTGCTGTCTCCATTCTGAATCAAACTAGGACTTCTATTGCGGATTAGAAAAAATTAAATCAGGATTCCTGCCAAAAGTAGCAGGACAAGTGGGAGCCCTCGAAAAACACTTCCCAGCACGGAGTTTATGAATGATGGAATAACTCCAAAGATTGTCTGAAATGTGCTGAGCAGACCAGAGATGATACATTTAAAAAATGCACTATTCCTCTTGAATCAGAAATGTTAAAGATAAGATGGACTTGCTCCCCAAAATGCAGTAGAAAGTAGTGTGGAGTAGTGTCTGTATTTCCGACGAGGACCTTGCAACCTGGAAATCAAACGTCTCTCTGAACGAAGATAAGGCCACAGTCTGTTGAGGAAGCATGGCTTTCAGTCTGCTAAGCTAATAAAAGCATATTTTGGAAACATTTATCGAAGGCCACAGCAGTGCCTCCCTAATTTTGTGGGCAGGTGGAAACAGTACTTGTGGACAACATGTGACCAAGGAATAATCAGTCATCAGTTTAGCAATGCCGGTTCCATTCCACAGAAACCTTGAGCATTCATCATCAAGTAGCTCCCATTCAAAAGCAATTTGAAAACCAGACATATCACAGCAGCTGGGGAACCCTTCAGATAACATGACAAGTTCGCAACAGAAGCATTACATGCCCCATGAAGAGAAATGTCCTTGCAAACTAAGGAACCTCTGAGGGCATCTTCACACTTATAACCACCAAGAAAAACTTCCATGCCGCCTTTCCTGCACTTAAACCTGAAAGGCAATTCCCAATACTCATGCCACTGGAATCAAGTTATCCTGGCTGATGAGGGTTGAAACCCCGAAACTGGTCCTAGGATGCTTGTTTCCATTCCAGGGAAGACCTGGCTTGGCAGTTCAGGATGGACTGTTCCCATGAGGCACAGGGTCAAGACTGATTTGCATATGGCTGGGTTCAAACTGGAATGGCATGGTGAGCAACAAAACAATGGATTTAGGCCCAGATCTCTGTACTGGGGTGAATGTATGACATTGTTCTGCATTCTGTCCACCAACTGTTGTTTTTGCAATTGTCACCCAGAGTGGGACGGGTATGCCCAGACGTGGGTCCCGTGCTCTCCATACCACTGGAATCAAGCTATCCTGGCTGATGAGGGGTGAAACCCCGAACCAGGTCCTAGGATGCTTGTTTCCAGTCCAGGGAGGACCTGGCTTGGCAGTTCGGGCTGGACTGTTCCCATGAGGCAAAGGGTAAAGACTGATTTGCATATGGCTGGGTTCAAACTGGAATGGCATGGTGAGCAAAAAAACAATAAATGTAGGCCCAGATCTCTGTACTGGGGTGAATGTATGACATTGTTCTGCATTCTGTCCATCAACTGTTCTTTTTGCATGAACGCAATCTGTCACGTAGTACTGAGGCATCGCCCGCAAAACAATAGTGTAACTACCTGGATTTTTCTGTTCTCTGCCCTGCCCCTCCAAATGCATATGTAGCACTGACCATAGAGCAGAGGTCTTCAAACTTTTTTACTCTGAGCCCCCCCCTAAGCAAAATGTTTTGAGGTCAGGCCCCCCTCCAAAACTTTATGACAAGGATTGGGGGAGCGGAAGGGACATGGCTGTGTGCAGGGAGCGAGGCTTATTAGATGATTTCAGGAATACTTTTTCTATAGCTTATGAACCGCACCAAATATGAGACTTCTAAAACAGCAAATGCACCAAACAAAAACAGATATCCCAAACAAACTGCTCCCCATAATTGGGGCGTCGTGAGCCCCTCACACTCTTTGACCCCAATGCAACTATACCTGCTGCACTAATGATAACTGCAGTCCTGAGTAGCAGGCTATCTCCTTTGCCTTTTTTATCTCTTCCCCACCATGATGGATCATCACCTCTGTCCTAATGCTTGAAAGGACAATAAGCTCTGATGCCCCTTTTTTTAAACGTAGACAGTCATAATTGTGATGCAGTGGGCCCCCCAAATCCCTGTGCCCCAGTCCTGCTGCATCTGCTCCTTTATGATAACCAGCAGTGGCCACTTACACACTTGGCAGCAGCACCAGCTTCACTAATGAATGTCCCTTTAAATAAAACAAAAACACTTATATTGTCCCCTTCTTTGGGGTATCTTTCTGAAGAAGTGGTGTCTGGCCATTTGTAAACATAAAAATGAGTCTGCATACAGTGCTCCCTATTCTGGGCCTTCTCTTTGACAATATCTATAAATCTCGCTAGTTTGCTCTGTTTCCAAGACCATTACTGTGAGGCTCCAAGGATCGAGAGGATTAGGGCTCTGCATCTGAATGCAACCCTGCTGGCCTTCTACCTGCCACCCCATGGACTCAGCTTTCACAAAAAACTGCCCCTGAATGGTTAATACTGACTTTGAGATGCCTCTGCCTGAAATTGAAGTATGGGTGGTAGTCCAGAAAGTTAAAAAAGAAACCAAGGAATTATGAGTTTCTGCAGCAGCGTTTTCCACATAATTATTAGTGTACTGCATTTGCTACATAATCTGCAGATTTCAGCAACAAAAACTTGATTTAAGCTCAAACGGACCAAAATTACTTAAAGCGTGACAAAGTGTTCCGGAGCAGTGGAAGGCCCTTTGCAAAGATTGACTGGTAATCTTTTAGTTGCTTACTGCTGTATTTGGGTGCTACACTGGTACTAATGAGGTGAAATATTCCCCCTGACAGTGTTACCATGAGTTAAAATGACAAAATAATGAAGTAATGCTAACCACAAAATGTGGCGCATTGTGCCGCATAATTTACCTTTTCTTGCTGCATAATTTAGTCAAACCTACCGCATAAAGTTGTCCTCTTCTGCTGAATTTCCAGTGGATCTGCTTTAAGCTTTATGGTGGCAAAGATCTATTCTTTTTAAGATGTAATGTAAAAGGAGTTATCAGCTGGGATCTGGACTAGTGGAGACACCTACAAAAATGTCTGCATTTGATACAGTTTGATTACTAAAAAGTATGTTTTGTAAAAACTTGTTTTATCTCAATCACTGCATCATGTTGCAGCAGCCTAGCTTAGAGTATGTAAATACTGATTTAAAATAATGACTTACATATTCTCAGTGCTTTCTGCCACAGGCTGGGACCTCATAGCACTATAAACAGGGCCATTGGAATTATGCGGCAGGAGAAGACCAAATTATGCCGCTTCGTTGACTAAATTCTGCAGCAAGCAAAGGTAAATTATGCTGCATATTTTGTGATAGCATTACTGCACTATTTTGCTATTTTTACACTTGTTAACATTGTCCTGGCCTTTATTGCCCCTCATAAGTACCACATTAACACCCACATATAGCAATAAGCAACAGAAAGGTGACCAGTCAACCTTTAGAAAGGGCCTTCCACTGTGAGGTAACATCTGTTGCTACATTTTTCAATCTGCAAATTATACAGCAGACGATTGTGTGGCAAATGCGGGAAAACCATAACTATGCGCTGTGAGTGCAAGGTGACGTGAAAGTGAAGGGTGAGAATGAGGAGTGAGTTGTCTGAATGCATGGCGAATTCCCAGACACTTGAAGTTAATCAGAATGTTATTGACGGGCATAGGGTTTCAGATATATGTTAAACTATTGCTACTATGGAATTAAATCAGGGAATTGAGGGTGAAGGAAATAAATAATGTGCTAATCCTGCAACAAACTTCCAGTTTTATGATTAGGATTGCCAGCTCATTATTTTGATGTTGCAGACGGTACAAAAATAAACAGTCACCTAAAGCCCTATCTTCAGCACTTATCTGTACGTACTTCGAAAAGCAAATATAAAGCACTTTAAATGTGTTCTAGGGCTGCCTGAATGTTTCATGACTGAAAATAAAAGGAACAGACAGAAAGTCAAATTACAAATAAATACATACTTTTTTATTTAGGACCCTATTTAGTGTCCAATGAAGGTCTTTGCAGGCTCTTTAAACATACATGGCTGGCATTTTTTCTATTGGCAACCCTTTTTTATATTCCTTTTCATGAAATGCATTTTCACACTACAGCAGTATATTTAAAATACAAATTTAAGGAGGAATAGGCAGAGTCGGGGCCCAGGGGGTACTGGAAAAAGAAAAAAAAAACAGCCTCCGTAACTAGTTTCCAAAGCTATGCAAATGGTCTTTAAAGACCTGTGAAAAACTGGGGCGTGCTGGAGTCTTAATAAGACTCCAGACACTGCCCAGCGAGCCCCCAGCAGCTCACCCACTGACCTCTGGCCCCATGGCACTCTGAGGGTTTCGGAGTAAATGAAGGCAGCCTGGAAATGCAACAAGTAAACATCGCTGCACTTCCAGGCGTCTTCATTTACATGTGCTTACAGAGGCCTTTGCGCCCCCCTGGGAACCCATCCACACCCCCCCAGGGGGGCGCGCTCCACAGTTTGAAGACCTGTGCCATAGAGCCTTCAATAGAAGTAAAGATTTTTATGGCACAGTGTGGCACAGCACATTGTGATACAGCAATATACCATGTGCTCCATTAGGGAACTTGACTAAAACAATTACCTGTTGTGCTTGTACTGACGTATGCCCACTCAAATGTGTGCTGTACTGTCTACGAAACCTGCAACAGAAAAAAACATGGGTAAGGTATGTTGTTATACTATAATGTACAAGATGCACTATAGATTAACTCTACCAAACAATTACCTGTTCTGCTTGTACTCACGTACACCTGTTTAAATGTGTGGGGTACTATCCGCAAAACCTGCAACAGAAGAAAACATGGGTAAGGTATGTTATACTACAATGTACAAGATGCACCACAGTTTAACTCTTGCAAACAATGACCTGTTCTGCTTGTACTCACGTACACCTGTTTAAATGCATGGGATACTGTCTGTGAAACCTGCAACAGAAGTAAACATGGGTAAGAATGTTATACTAAAATGTACAAAATGCACCACTGATTAACTCTACCAAACAATTACCTGTTCTTCTTGTTCTTACGTGCGCCCGTTTAAATGTGTGTGGTACTATCTGCAAAACCTGAAACAGAAGAAAACATGGGTAGGGTATGTAATGCTACAATGTACAAGATGCACCACAGTTTACCACTACCAAACAATTACCTGTTCTGCTTGTACTCACATACACCTGTTAAAATGTGTTGGGTACTGTCTGTGAAACCTGCAACATAAAAAAAAACATGGGTAAGGTATGTTGTTACACCACAATGTACAAGATGCACCAGTTTAACTTTACCAAATGATTACCTGTTTGTTCTGCCTGTACTCATGTCTGCCTGTGCAATTGTATTCGTAGTACGGACTCACAAACCGGCAAAAGAAAAGGGGTGCAGATTGTGAATCTATTTACCCAGCAACCCCGAACCCAATGAGGAACGTAAACAGAATTACCTTGTCCTTGTGGGTACTCACAGGTGACCACTCAAATCCAAATACCTTACAGACTGGAAACCTGCAATTAAAGACAAGATCATTAGCAAGGGCTCGAAGAGTTACAAACTATGAATAGGACTGGTCTAGAGACCCCAATAGGAAAAATTACCAAATAGTTACCTGGGATTCCAGTTTAGGCCAAACAGGCACATGCCCACATGCTTTATTATTAGCATTCATTATCTTAAACTGGTCTATAAATCTGTATTGTTTGTTACACCTTCTGTGATGCAGCTTTTCCCTGGCATTCAAACTGCGCAAATGGTTGAGATTGGTGAGCAAGGAAATGCACAAGGAGGACTGAGCAGCACACAAGCCATCAAAAGATCCCACCTGAAGATGATGCAGTGGCATGCAAAAAATATGATAAAGACTTACTAGCAGTTTTCAGGCAACCATATAAATGTCAACATAACTCTGAAGATTGATAGACCTGCTGCAGAGATACCTGAGTTTTGTCTAGTGGAAGTTTTGACTCATCATAAAGTAGTGGAGGAGGTTAAAATGCCTGATGCAAAGAAGCTCTTGAACCATGCAGATCACAAATTGCATGCAATGTAAATACTTCAGTGCATTACTTCTTCTGTCAGAGAGCCCTTTTTGTTACTTGCAGTTTTTAAGTTCAAATCCTAATATAGAACAGTGAGCTATTAACTATCAAAGAGCTGCATTCCAATTCACTGCAATGGCAGAAAATCTGCAACAGACCACCCGAGCGGAAAGTAACATAGCTTTTAATTGTAAGAACGTATGGGTGTTTTTGAACAGTAGATAAAAAAACAGCCTTAAACTAACAAAATCAGCATCAAGAGGAATAACCTTCAATCATGTTTTACTTGAAAATAAGTTTAAACAAAACACCGAACAAGGCACAGTAGGGCGGCCTATTCAACGGTGTTCCTCAATTACTAAAATAAATGCTTTGATCTTATTTTCCCATAGAAAACAGTTCAAGAAATGCGTGCCTTCGCCCAAGTATCTCGCTCACCATGGGGTTTCCTTCTGTTTGCTTTGGCTTTCTTGCTGCCAATTTCCCCTTATGCTAAGGAAGCTCTACTAATTAGTAACAGTTCTTATGCATTTAAAAGTCATTGACCCAATGCGCTTGTTAGTCACACATGCAAGAGGACACAACAGGAATCGCTAAAGAGAAAAGCAAAGGCATTTATTTTTTTACCAATGCAGTGTGCTTTAACATGAATAGCAATGCAAAAAGAACAGGGAAATACGTTTTGATCGGTACCCTCTTTAGCTGGACGGGTATTGGCAGATTGCAGACCTTTTATATTTCATCTTGTTCATGTAATTCAGATACAAATACATGCTGCCTATCTTCTCCAGATAGAACTGAAGGGCCGTTTATAGAAATAAGCCCAAAATACCAAAAAACAATAGATGAATCTGAACTTATACTGTAGTCCAAAAGGCAGAGACTGCTATGCTGCAAGAACATTCAATTATTCGCGGAGAAAGATTGCAGAGGGGATTCTCTAATGGGTAGAAGTCAATTACTCCCTTCAGTGCATCAGATAGTGTGAATCAATAACTGTCCAATGCTGTTTAGCCAGTGACTTTTAAGTATTCATGTTAATCACAGCTCATGAAGGGGCTGCAATTATCATGAATACTTAAACAAAAGCACACAATCTGTCCCGCAGACGTGCTTTATTAACAAAAGGGTACAGCAAGTCTAAAAAACAGGGTGTGTACTTTCAGATGAAACTGAAAATACACTGTGTTTTTAAACTTGCTGTACTCTTTTGTTAGTAAAGTGCGGCTTAGAGGCAGATTGTGTCCTTTTGTGTAAGTATTCATGTTAATCACAGCTTGTGAGGGGGCTGCACCCACACAAGCAGAACCACATGTATAGAAGCAGCTCAAGTACCTATTATATACTCTAAATCCTTACACAACACACAGTAGTAGTAAATGGAAGGCTGACAGAAGAGGATGAAGTGTAGAGAGTCATGGTAGAGCAAATACAGGGGAGAATTATAGGTAGAAGAGTGAGGTAGAATTGGAGATGGGTGAGGCAAAGCGAGGGAGGATAGTGATGAAGCAGGTGGTGGAAGGGAGGCTGGGAGGCAGAAATTGAGGAGGACGAGGCAGTGAGACAATGTAACAGTAATGTAGAATGATGAGGTGGAGGCACAGCAAGAGGATGGTGTGGTGGGGAGAGCAGAGTGATGCAGAAACAGGGGGGGAGGATTAAGTGAGAGGATGGTGGGTGTGAGGCAGAGAAATGGAGCAGGCTAAGGCAGGAAGAGATAGGTGGAGAAAGGGGAGGATGAGAAAGAGGAGGCTGAGGTGAAGAGAACAGAGATTGAAGTGGGAGGATGCAGGGGGTGAGGTGGGCAGGAGAGCAGGGTGAAGTGGAAAGAAAGGTGGTTGAGGTGGAGAGAAAGTACAGTGTGAAAGATACAAATGTGGATGAGGTTGAGTCCAAGGAAAATGAGACAGAAAACGCATAAGAGATAAACCACATAAGTACAAACCCCCATAAATACAGAATGAAAACTAACAAGTATGACTCAACCACTAGATAGGGTATGCAGCACATCCACCCCCCTCCAAAGAGAATCCAGCATGCCCAGACCCAGCTTGCGGACACCTGGGAGATGCTAAGTATCTCTATTGTGGTCTCCTGGAATACAGCTTTCTAATTGTACCAGAACTTGTCTGCCTTTGGACATTGTTTGGTTGGTGGATGGAAGTCAGGTCCCGGTCAGTGGAGGCTATGGCAGGATTTTTCATTCCGATTTCCTGCCTGACTGGCCAGCCCCGAGGAGTTGCTGCTGCCACCCTCGAATGTTTGACCTCCTGGCCTACATGTGCAGCTGCCTGTCCCCAGGAGATGTGTCTCCAAAACACAGGCACTGTCACATGACAGTGGGCTGAATTCCTTGTGTGTTCAGGAGTTTTCAGCCAACAATAATGTCAAGATAACTGGTGAACAATCTTCCTTGTTAAGCGAGATCAGGATTTAGTTTGGTGACAGTTTACACTCATTATAAAGTAGAGCAAAGGGTTAATATGCAGATTCCCCCTGATCTCTGAAGTCAAGCATTTATGGGCCATATTAAACAGAAAGACAGCTCTGTACTGACTGTACTCAGAAGTCTAGCACATTGGCTGTTTATTAGTTGGGGTCCGGAGTCTGCAGCTATGGTGCACTGCATCACAGGCTTTTTACTTAAATAAACAGCTTAAATTTTACAGGTAATTTGGGATATATTTATCACTACAGGGCCTTGTGCAAAGTTAATGCCCTTCCATTTTTAGTGCTTGCAGCAGTTTTAAGTTGTTTTTATAGTTGCTCGTTGCTCACTTAGCTGATATATCAGGTTTTTCTATATTTCCCTCATCTTCATTGCTTTGATTTTGCTCACGAGAAAGTGTCACTCTTAGCCATCGAATGTCACTCATCATACGTACATTGAAATTATGAAAATGTTGCACATAAGCAATCTGAAACCTTGGCAGCTATGTGCGCTTTATGAACAAAAGAGTACAGAAAGTTTACAAACACTGCATGTGCTTTCAGATTAAATTGAAAGTACACGCTGTGTTTTTAAACTTGCTGTACTCTTATGTTAGTAAAGCACGGCTGCGGGGCAGATTGTGTGCTTTTGTTTAAGTATTCATGTTAATCACAGCTCGTGAAGGGGCTGCGATTAACATGAATACTTAAACAAAAGCACACAATCTGCCCCGCACCGCGCTTTACCAACAAAAGAGTACAGCAAGTTAAAAACAAAGCATGTGCTTTTAGAATAAATTGAACGTACACGCTGTGTTTTTAAACTGGCTGTACTCTTTTGTTAGTAAAGCCCGGCTGCAAGGCAGATTGTGTGCTTTTGTTTCAGTATTCATGTTAATCACAGATTGTGAAGGGGCTGTGATTAACATGAATACTTGAACAAAATCATAACAATCTGCCGCCCGCATCCTTTGTCTTACTAACAAAAGAGTAGAGCAAGTTTGAAAACAGGGCATGTGCTTTCAGAATGAATTGAAAGTACACGCTGTGGTTTTAAACTTGCTGTACTCTTTTGTTAGTAAAGCGCGGCTACGAGACAGATTGTGTGCTTTTGTGTAAGTTTTCATGTTAATCACAGCTCATGAAGGGGCTGTGATTAACATGAATACTTAAACAAAAGCATACAATCTGTCTGCACCGCGATTTACTGACAAAAGCGTCCAGCAAGTGCCCATAGCCCCAAGCCGAGAGAGCCTTACCTACACTCCCAACCCTTCCTCTGTCCACAACGCATTCAGGAAGTGCCCGTTTTTCCCGCTACTCGCTTTTTTAAAGAGGTGGTGTGAACTCTCCCACGGGATGTCCTGTGTGTGTGCGCACTCCACACATGGAAGTGCGCGCTCGTGGGAAGAAAGGTGTGTGCGCAACTTAAAGGGAACAGTGGTCCCACTGTAGTAAGTCAATTGCAGAAGACACAATGTTGCCCAGTGATTACATTTTAGCTGATACAGCGGGCATACAATTGTCAACCATCTCCAAAGCCTTTTCCATATTTACCCTGTCAATCTTGCGCAATCTCTCTGTAACTTCCTGCTGAGAAATCTTCCATAAATTGAATGTTCTATACAAGAAGCACTTTTGACGTGAGTTTCTGGGACCTAGTGAGAAATCCCTGATATTCAGGTCATCAGACAGAAGGGACAAGTGTTGTTTCTCCTGGGAAAGGTTTGAGGTCTTTAGCCAATCTATGCATAACTTCTCAACACTATATGATGTCACCACCCCTGCATGTTCTTTTTTTACATAGCATGGGTCAGGCCTGTTTATTTTAAACCCTCCAGTTTTACCCAGGAATCTAGACTGACATCTGTCCATGTCTGGAGGCCAAACCAACCAATCCTGCTGATCAGGGGCTGATGTATTGTATGATCCATTGCAGAGCATGGCGTCCAATGTATCTTCACTGTACTTTGTGTACTGTTGCCAATTTTCAAAGGGTGCAAATGTGGGAATGTGAGGTATATTCAAATGCTTTGTCTTAGCAAATCCAAGACAGGAAGCCTGTTGCACTGTTTTATTCATGAAAATCATTTGATGTGGTATGTGGCATGCTCTGAAAAAGGCTTCTTGTCCGTTAACCTGCCAATCTTTTGTTCCCCAGACAGATTTTGTGTCTATTATGTCTTCCCAAAAGTCAAAACCTTGTGTGGACACTTGGGAAATAAAGGAAGCAGAGTACATCAGATTGGAATCTGTAAGCATATTCTAGTTATAGGTACAGGTGCAAGCCTATCATAATAAGAGGCTGGGTCTGATGTGTCAAAACCAGAAAGATATCCAGACTTCTGTGCAAATGGTTTTGAACTACCTTTCGGCAGTGTTGGGCAATGTTTCCATTGTGTGTAGTTGTAAACAGCACATGGGATACTAGCTTTGTGTGACCACAATGTTGATAACAGGAGATGTCTCCAAAATTACATGTGCTAACATACAATTTATCATTAGAAAATGTTGCTGATTGCTTTAGATCTGAAAGCAAATTATGCACAGTTTCAATGTCCCAATCATCAGATAATGTACTAGAGGTGATGATATTGTTTAAAGAAATCTCAAATAATTATGGAATTCAGTAGGACCATATACATCATATGATACTCTGTCCCATACTATTCTATCCGGAACTGGAACTGCTGTAATGTTCACCAGGGACAGGTCCCTTAGTTCACGTTGCCATGATGAAAGTAGTTTTAGAACCAAGTTCACAAGTTGGACTGCAGAGCATTCTGGGAGATGATGTCCATTTAGGAGTTGAAAAAAGACACTCACCAAACCAATCCAAAGCACCAGGGAAAGTAATCAAATTGTTATCCAGAGATGGATCCAGGGGGCAACAAAGTATATCTTTTTAGCCAAAGATAGAAAGAACAAACTTTTAGCTTGAAATGGAGTGGCGGTGTTGGCAATTCTGGTTCACTGGGATCCTATGAAAAATCTTCATTATACACAAAGTAGCCATTCGCTGTCCGTTCTACTTTTGGTAGCTTAGCAGGTTCTGTGCAACTGGGAGATAAATAGATCTGTGGCATGTTGACAAAGACATCGTCAATTTTTCGAATTAAAATGTCTTTACTTGTTGACTGTACAGTTGTTGTTTCAATGGGGAGAAGCATCATCTCATTTTTATTGACAGACTCTCTTTGAAAAGTGGAGTCTTTAGTCATTAGTAAAGCTTCCATCTTAACTTCCTGTATGGAAAAGAGAGGAGATGGTCAGCTACCCAGGAGCCAACCTGGCCTAATGTTGAGTAGCAGTCGCATAGTGTGGTTTGATCAGATTGGTGGAGACAAACCTTTTGTCTCAGCGACCTGCAAGACATGGAAGAAGTACAATTGTTGTACCTTCAACAGCCAGGACAGGTACAGGCTCTCTATAAGATGGCCCAAATTCTTTCTTGCCCTATAGTTTTTTTCTCTGACCATGTCCCCAATCTTTGGGACCCAGGCAGATCTTGCCGATACTGCTTTCACTTCTCCAGTGGTGGAGCATTTCACTTGGATGTTGCTATGTAAAGCTGTGTATTATTTTAGTTCCTGTAAACCATCCAAATGATCATTAAGGTCAAATAGAGTTTCAGCCACCACTGTGCTGGCACTAGTAAGGTCTGAGACCCATATCCTCACCCCAAACAGGATCTCCGAGGGGATACAACCCCCCACGGATTTACTTGGCATGTGGTTGAGTGCCCTCTAGACCCCAGATAGGTGTATGACTCAAGTGCCACCCGAGCATAATACCCTAGCTGTTAAGGATTGCTTTAAGTCCAAGTTCTTCCTCTAAATGACCAAATTTCTCTCAGGATGGTAGAGGGAATAGTACCACACAGCCACACACAAACTTCACCCTGCTTCTTTGTAAGCCTGAGAGCTAAAAGCCTGTCCCTGGTTGGAATGTAGTGTGCATCTGCGTATGTCCTGATTAAAGTTTCGCAAATCCTTTATAACAGTTAGGGCATCAGCCAAGTTCTGGGCCAAAACCATAGGCATCTAGAGCATGAATCCCCTGCCACCAAGATGTACTTGTAAACCCTGTCTGAGTATAAGGTGCCCCAGTGATCCAAATAGACACAAGTGAGAGGTATGTCTGTGATCAATAAAGGTGATTGTGGTGGACGTGCTACGATTCAGCCTTTTATCTGTTGGCAGATGCTGCATTTAAGGACAAAGTCCTCGGTCTGCTTTGTGGGACCTGGCCACTAGCAGCACTGCTTCAGCAATTAATCAGTAGCAGTAATCCCTGCATGTGCTGAACCCAAACCCTCATATGCAGCCACTATTAATCCTAATCTGTGGTCAGTGTTTGATATTACTCTATCCCCCACTCCTGGAATTCAAGCATGCAGAATATTGTATGCATCTAACTTGTAGGAATACTTGAGTGGAAAGCCTTTCAGTGGTGCTGAGCTGTTGTGCATGGCACTGACAGCTCTCATAGTTGTTCCATCTATTTTCCAGCTAGAGCAAGTGATTGCAGCAACTACAGCAGTTTACACTGCTGCCTTGACAGCTTCATCTGCCAATAAATTCCCTTCACGTAAACGGCAACATGCTGATTATGATTACTCAATGTATGAACCACAGGTGACAGTGGCAGGTCTTCTTTCAGCTTTGCCACTTGTTCTCAAAGCATCTTGTGCTTGCTTTTACAAACTTTCGAATCTCGAAACCCATTTTGGCCCCAATATTGAAGCTATTCATTACTGGACACAGTAAAATGAATCACACACTAGAAGTGTGGGGAATTCGTGATCCATAATTTGTGGTGCCAGTATCAGGGCTTTCTCTGTGGTTGAGGGATCATTTTTTATTAGGATCTCGTGATGAGGAGACTCATCATCCCGCCCAACATGATTGCAGTGTAGAGCAGGGGCTAAAGCTGACACCCACTCCTGCGTATACATTCTTAACTCATTCTGCTTTGATGTCGGAGAAAGCAAGTAAAATTACCTTTTCTCTCTATTGGGCAATCTATTACTAACTCAGGTGACCAATCTTTTTCAGCCAAAAGAATGCCGTAACCATGTGTCAGATCCTCCCAAAAGAGACCCTTCACTTCTTTTTGTATGTCCCCTTCTATTTGAAGTCTAATTCTGTTAAACAATGTGGGTCACTCACTCTCTTATCAGGTGTTTTCCACTGTGATGTACTCACTCAGTGCTACTACTTCCAGAAAATCCATCATGCTCTAATGAGCTATTGTGACTTATGCTGTACTGTCCAGCATCGTCACTGCCCATTCCCCGTTCAGAAGCAGAGTCCTCAGCAGCCTGGGCATCTCTGATCTTTATCCCTGCTACCTTTTTATTCTTAAATTGTGGTTTCATTGATGTTTGATTATCTTTTGTTCGGTGATGTAGTCTGAAGTGCACTGTGTCTCACTTTTCAGCTTTTTTTACTATTCTGATCTTTGCTCATCGGTTTTGGGGGTAGTATACCGAGGTCTTAAGATGTTTGAAATTTTTGGGTGGGCGTGGCTTGGAGATCCATCATGGCAGATGCCATGTAGAAGGGCTCGGTCCGCCAAGCCCATTATCCATGGAAATCTGCATTAAATATTCCTTGGGCGGACCAGATGCCCACAGCCTGAACGGCAGAATTCCCTGGTGACGGTTTGTTGCTGGGGCGGCTCGATGCACACAAGAAGCCCAGACTCCGAGCATGAGCAGCCCAGGCCTTGCTTCTGCGGCCCGCTGTGCTCTGCGGCCAGCTATGCTGGAGTGGAGGCTGGAACGAGAGTGCGGCCCAGCAGGACCGGGGCAGCAAGAAAAGAGGTCGGCCTGGTCCCCTGAAGCGTGGCAGTTCAGCTGTAGTGGTGGTGCAACACGATGGACTCCTGCAGACCAGCCCTCCCTGTACTGGGTTGGGCGGAATGAGCAGGCCCTTTTGGAGGAGCCAGCCCGGATATGGGCTCAGTGGTTCTTTGCTGATGGTGGGGGCGCTTCCCATCAGTGGGTGATCCTGCTGTGAACACACAGCCCAAGGGGCCTGATGGAGGACCTCAACCCCACCCCCTTGGGCTCAGGTAGAACCTCATACCTTTATCCAGCGAGGAGTTGGCCCGAACATGGTAGGCCCTGGTGCGGGAGCAACCCTTGAGAGCTTGAGGGAAGTGGGGGGGCCCTACACTATCTCTCCCTCCCATAGTGTGCTGGCGTCGCATGACCGGGCCCCAGTTGAGAGACCCAACTATTTGGGTACCTACCAGGATGCCAAGCTGGGGGTCACCAGAATACACCTTAGAGTTTTATCTCCCTGGTGCCTGCCCAGGAGGGCCCAGATGCAGGTGGGGCTGCAGGCTAGGGGTCCAATGAGTGTGGTCCTTCTAGGGGTCCACCTGGTAGCCCGTTTCTGGGCTGCGGAGGTGGCTGGGGTTGCCCAGTGCATTTTGTGGCCTGGGGTAGTCTTGTTTTGTGAGTCCTGGCCATAGTGACCTACCCCGACATTCATTGCGGAGGCACTAAGTGAGGGGAGTGGGTGCTTGAGGCTACACTTGCCCCGGTCCCCTTCCCCGGAAATGATGAGGAAGGATAAATCCTCAGGCCCCACCACTAAGCAGAGTATGCTGGACAGTATACCACCGCCCTGGGTGCGGAGAGTAATACCAACTGCAGAGGCCCCACTCCAGACAATGCTGCCCTACCCGCTGCAATCACCCAGGCCTGGGATGCACTCTTCGCCAGGATCAGCGCAGTCAACACTGAGGTCTCCTTCTTAAAACAGAACCTCAGGAAAGTCATTGACCGCATTACTGAGGCCGAAACTCAAGTATCATCCACCAAAGACACAGTCACATTGCTACAGCAGGAAGTTAATAAACTCACAGTGATAAACCAGGAGCTGGCCACGCGGGTGGAGGATGCAGTTGGCTACGCTCGGCGGAACAAGTTGAGCCTTATCCTTTTTCCAGAGGGGTCCGAGGGTACCTCAGTGGAGGACTTCCTTACCCACTGGCTGCGATCCCTCCTGCCAGAAAACTCCTTATCCTCCTGTTTTGTCATGCAGGGGCCTGACCTGTCATTGCCAGACTGCTGAACTATATGGACGGGGAGAGTATCCTCCAATACACCAGGGCCCATAGATATAAACGAATAGACTCTGATGCTATTATAATTTTGCCTGACCATGCTGACCTAGATCAGCAGGACGTTGAATCCTTCGCTGCGGAACAAGCTCAAGAACTAAACATTCAGTACATGCTGCTATACCAAGCACGGATGAGAGTCATTTACAAGTTAAAATCTCACTTCTTCAACACGTCGTAGGCAATCTTCACTTGGATCAAGGAAGCTGTTCATCTTAAACCACATACTCCACCTCTACCGGAATTAGACTGCTTACAGGGTATACAAAGAAACAGTCTGAATAAATCTACCTCCAAAAGACAATACCGGTCAAGATCTAAATGGCATTCCCAGACACAGAGGGACAATTCATGACTGTAATGGGAAGACCGTTCGGCACCATGCCCTTCACCCTGGTTCTGAAGCCTCATTAACACAGTCTGCATGTTCCGCCCTTAGAGTATCACCAAGCTTGAGGGACCCTGATAGGTGCTTCCTGCACACCCTGAGCAACGATGGTGAAATAAATTGGGACGTTGGGGAACCATTGGTAGGAGCATACCCAGGTCCCTTGTTGTGGCCCTGGGAGCACCCCGGCACCGACTGATAGCTCATGTTGGAGGAAGTATTGGGGTAGGAGGAGGGAGGAGGTATTTATTTCTATTTATACCAAAGTTAGCACAGTTCAGCCACAGGCATGATTGTACCGTAAACCCTCCACATGCACTTCGCACTTGGCAGCCCCACCAAAACACAAATGGCTGTGAATACCGCTAATTCTCAAGTGGGGAGCAGTCTTAAGGCAGGCCAAATGACAGGAGGTGGATATCCTCATCTTGCAAGAAACACACCTGATGGGTGAAAAGGCCCTATGTCTGGCTCGCTGCGTATATGACCAAGTTTTCCATTTGGGGTTCTCTCGTGGCTCACGTACTACAGCAGTTCTGATGCACTGTACGGTCCCTTTTAGACTATTCAAAACATGGCCAACCTAGGTGTAAAGCACACTGTTGTCACAGGAACACCTCATGGGGAATCACTGATGCTAAGGAGATTCTATGCCCCCCTCCCTTGGGGCATACTTTTGTCGACAGAGTTGCACGCCTATAGGATGACCTCCCTGATGGTCTTTCAGTAATGGGTGGTGACTGGAATGACACTATGGTACTGTAGTATGGGTTAACCACTCCCTATGTACAACGCTAAGTTAGCATAACCTCGATGGCTGTTAGAAAGCCAGCTTGCCGCTTCTGCTGCTTTTGCACGCGACACTGTTGTTACATGTTATTCATTCGAGAACTGCTGACTCGACTTTGCTTCACATGAGAACCGTCTGTTGTTTAACATCCTTAACAGCGAGCTGTGACCTTGGTCTGTACACCGTGTAAAGAACGAGTCTGGGTCACTAGACGGTGCAGGTTGTTGTGTTCAGGTTGATCGTACCACTTCTTAGCCATAACATACATACAGCTGCCAATACCTGAAAGACGAGCCCTTTAATATTACAGAGCAGCATGTTTTCTGTTACATTCGAAACGAAGAGCTGTTGCAGGAGAGAGCCTAGCTGATCCTGTGATGTGATTCAACTAAGCTGATCTATAAGTTATGGGGTCCCCCATGCAAGCCTAAGAGACCTTCTATTAGTCTAATAATACCTTATTAGTTGCTAGAGAAAGGAGGGTGGTTGCTTTCCACTGTCATTATTATTATGATTGCTCCTTTCATTTTCTATGGTATTGTAACAATGCTGATGGTGCTGATCCTAACCACTTGTCTGCTTGTGTTAGCCAAAGTACTGCATCTTAGGACGCGAGGTTTATAAAATATACTCTTTAAACTTTACTGTGTCTTTGTTATTCTGTTGTGGACTGATATATAGCTACCAACGGGTATTTCGGATTCCCACCACTCCTGAGAGTATCTAAGTCGCTTGTTCTGGGTTGTCTATACATTGGGACCGCCGAGCTAAATCTCGGATAACGAATGTGACACTAAGCTAGTCGGATAGGGGTTCTTGGTTCTGAGGGGAGTTTCTGGTACACCACAATTCTCTGAGGTCCTGCTTTCCTGCGCATAGTTCTGTGCATAAGCAGAATCCCTGCAACAGTACTCATGGATCGATGGTGAGGGACGGACTAGGGTCTCCAGTCAAGAGAATCTAAACTGTACTTTCTATGGTCCACTTTGGGATAGTCAGATGCCTGGCAACCTTATCATCCAGCAGAATCTGGCTTCACCTTCTTCCCGGCAGTACAAGGGTCACTTTCCTGATTAGATTATCTTTTCCTCTAACGCACGGCCTCAAAAACCCCCCTTCAGATAGGGAATTTCACCCTGGCACCTACGGGACCCTACCTACCAAACTGTCCTCTGGCAGGCGGTTGCAGACTATTTGGTGTACAATGTCAACATCGCCCCTCAAGTATAATATTGTGGGAAGTCTTAAACCCACGATACGGGGCATCAATATCAGCTACAGAGCAGGTGAGAAACACCGGCACCTCGCGCAAATAGTGGCACTTGAAACCTGCCAGTGTTCCCTGGAATCTGAAGTGAGGGAGGGCAAGGGCGCCAAGGCTAAGCGATGTCTCCTCTTAACACAGCAACAACTGCACCAACTGATTCCAAATGAAGCCCAAGGCATTTGGATAGCAACCCAATCCAGAATTTATCAATGGGGGATAAATAAAAAGGGATGTTGCATCGCCTATGTCAAGCGGTGCGCTCGCCTGCCCCTGTACCTACATGGGGAAATGCAGAGGGGATCCTATGCACTACCCTAGGTTCTGTCATCCAGGAATTTATATCCTTCTACTCTTCCCTATACACCAAAAAGGAAATTATATCGTCAGATCAAATTAGCGAATTCCTGAGAGATATACCGCCAAAGTAATTACCTGACTATATTCAGGAACAGCTCAATGAACCCATTACGGTCGAGGAGCTCTGCGTGGCCCTATCACGGATACGTCCCGGTCCCAATGGATTCCTGAGTGAATTTCTGCGATCTCATATGTCCCAATCAGGCCCATACTTCTTAAACACACTTCATGAAGCCCAAAAACAATGAATCCTTCCTCCTGACTTGCGACTTGCGACATGCTGAAATTGTGGTATTCCTTCAACCTGGCCATCCTCCTGATGAACCCTCCTAATACCGCCCTATCTGTCTTCGCAATTTTGAATCCAAACTTCTGTTTAAATTCCTCGCCCATCGCCTCCGCTCACACATTCATGAGTTGGTCTATCCGAATCAAACAGGCTTCATGCCATATAGATCCACCTGACACAACATTAGGCGAGTTCATAATGTCATTGCGAAAGCCACAGAACTTGGTCGTTCCGCTGCTCTTTTGCTAGCTGACATTGAAAAGGTATTTGATTCACTAAGTTGGGATTACCTTTTTCTTCTCCTCTGTGCCTCAACTTAGGTCTGTGTTTCTCTCATATATTCATCTTTTATACACGGATATCTCTGCCTGTGTACGGGTGGCGGGAGCACGATCAGAGCGATTCCCTATCCATCAGGGTACGCGACCGGGCTGCCCACTTTCCCGGCTATTATTTGCATTGAAATAGAACATTTGGCTACGTGGGTGAGGCAAGACCCTTTAGTGCAGGTGTAGGAAGGTGGAATCTGACAATATGGTTGCCCCCACTTTTTGCCTGGTGTTTTGCTGGTTTATGATTTAGTTGGACTGGGATCCTGCTATTCAGGGCCCCAGTCTATCTGCTTTTTCTGTAAAATGGTTTCCATGTACATTAGGTACATATCTAGTTGGATTCTAGAGTGCCTTATAAGCCCCTAGTATATGGTATACTATGTAAATAGGGCATGGGTACCTCAGAGGTATACCAGGGGCTGAAGCATGTATTATGCCACCCCTGGTAAGCACTCCAAAATGGCACCACAGGTCTGCTACTGCAGCCCGGGTAAGGGTGTGCTTGCACCCCATACAGTGGTATAGGCTACCTATATCACTACCCTATATAGACACATATAAACCTATAAGCCACTCCTATGGCAGGCCTTGACAATAATGAAAGCACAGTGCTTGGTTTTATGTGAGAGGGTTCCCAAGCATGAGCAGAGCCCCTCTGCAGCTTTCAGAAATACTTCCTTATGGCTGTTCCATGATACATATGAGTTTTAAGTAGCAGATGCACACCTTCCCTTGTCTTCTTGTTTTAATTCCTGCTGAAACTGCCAATGTATCTGCGTGCAAGCAGTGCTGTGAATCGTCCCGTCACAGTATTTAATCAAGATGCTGAAAGAAAGGTTCAGCTTTGAGCGGCCCCAACTGCTGCACAGCTTAAAGGAGAAAATTCTCAGACCAACTTTTCAGTTCGCTGAATATTCACACTAAACCAAGTGATCCATATTAAACCATCAAATTAATCATGTTCATCCTTAATCTCTGTGTTTGTTTGCAACCAATCCGGAGACAAATAGATATCACTGGATATTTTATTCGCATTTTCAAGACGCTTTCTGTAGCCAATCCAAGCTTAACATGAGCGTGTGCAATCAGTCATTTTTCATTATCAGACTTTAAATATCACCCAATGCATTTCGAACCTTTCTGGTTCTTCGTCAGGGGTCGCTGTAAAAAATTAGAAAGATGCGCTTAGCTAACCACTCTAAAATATAACCAACCCAGTACTTTGAAACTAATAATGAACCATGCCCCAAACAAATCACCTCCCTGCACCACCCTCGCTATAATCCCGCCAACAGAACGATGTGAAACCCATCAAAAAACAGAATTTTACACAAAATGTATTAGTGAGTCCTACATCTACTTCGTACCCAAAGACCTGTGCTACCCCATGAGCTCTCCCTTGTCATTTCGCAACTGAACTAAAGGCCCTACTAAACCCGTATTTACCTTATAAAAGCTTGAACCGGCATTGCAATCTTTTCATGCCTACTCCCGTGCTCCAAAGCAAATCAAACTCAAGACTCACTCCCTCCCCACTTTTAAACCACTCCCACAGGTGTGCTGAATGTACTCATGTGACTACCCGATTTAAAGGAGAACATTACTACATAACCCACAATGCTTTGCCCCTGCTGTGCATTAACCAAACTTGGTTCCCCAATAATCGTGAAACCACAAACTGAATAAATCTACATACTTTCAAACGTGTTAAGCCTAAATAAAAAATGCCTAAAAAACGTGCTTATGCTACATGACATTGCCTAAAGAATAATGAAAACAATATAATCATTTATAACAGTCCCAAGGAATAAAAATAGTAATTATAGAGTGATCGAATCCACCATCCATTCTAGTCTGTTCCATGATACAGCCATACCATATGCTCTTAAGTGCATTATAACTAAGCCTGGGCAAAGCACTACGCTACACTTGGGTAGTTTGCGAAGTATGCGCTACTTCGCACTACGCGAAATGCACGTAGCACAGTGCAAACACACGTAGCCTAGCATACTGAAGCGTTAACTTTTTGCTTGCTCGCGGTCCTCAACGTCAAGTTGGCAACCACGAGCAAGCAAAATGACATCCCGGCGAGACTTTTTCCTCGTTCGCAATCAGCAACATCAAGTTGTCGATCGCGAGCGTGGAAAATAAACCTCCCGGCGAGATTCTCAATGCGGGGATGTCAGGTTTCTCATTGCGAGTGGTCGCATATGCTCGCAACCGCTCGCAATGAGAAACTAAAAGTCCGCGTTGAGAAAGCTCCCGCTCGAGGAAAAATCTACTTGAGCGGCAGAAAACTACAGCTCGCACTGTGCAAGATGCCGTTTTCAATGATTGCACAGTGCCGGATGCTTGTCCACACTGTGCAATCATTCAAAACAGCATCTTGCACAGTGCAAACAGGGTACTATGCAATTCGCGAAGTGCTACGCGTAGCTCGCATAGTGCGAAGTGCACTTTGCGTAGCTACGCGTAGTGCTACTTCGCGAACTACGCCCAGGGTTAAATAAAACCTCGCGGTAAATGGTAACTTTGGAATGGCACAATAACAAAGAGAGGGTGAGGGAAAATCACTCTTGATCCCCCTAGCTTAATAGATCAACAACAAAAGAGTGAACGGGGGAAGGAGCAAACGCTGACGCTAGCAGTACCAACTTTCTGAGCGTTACTAGCCCCGGAATTGTAGGATGGCTTTGCGGTAGAACAGTGAGTTTTACCGCCCAAACGCCACTGGTTAGGGTGCACCTTAGCGTGTGCATACCGCCGTGGTGTTCTCTATGGTCCTGATGAATGCTTAGCCGATTGGGCATGTTAAGCAGAAACATGTTGACCTTATCTTGATTCGGACGAGCCCTGGCTTACCTCATTGGCCGGCTCTTGTCCAACTCACTTGTTTTTATTGGTCTTTGGTTTACCAGGATTAAATTGGTTATTGGTTAAAACCATTCACCTTTTAATTTCACTCCCTTCTCATTCAAAAACCAGCTCCGCTGTAATTCAGGCGTCGCAGCACACCAGAGAGGCACGCGGCCTCTCTGGTGGGAACTAACTTTGGAATGGCTGCATCGAAACATGTTGTGTTGGTGTCAAACGCTTTGGAATACTACCCCCCTGCCATTTCTGGCGGCGGGGGTAGCATTCCACCCTTCTAGAGGGAGAGAGATGTTCACACTGGCTAAACCCAGTAGGACTTTCATGAGCCCTGGCATAACAAAATGGATGCCTCTGCCACAGACACGGGTCTGGCCTCCTGCTGCTGACCGAAACTCCGGCAGGGGAGGCCTGGACAGTAGGTTTCCTGTGAAAGGGAGGTGTGACGACCTCCCCAGTCAGGCTGATGTGTATTGGGGCTGGGCGGGAGCACTCTCTGGTGCTTTGAAGTCCTGCACTGGGGGCACGTTTGGTGTTCCTGTGCATAGCCCAGTTCAAACCGGTTGCAGGGGCTACCTGCCCCTGCTCTGGCGTGAAATTGGACAAAGGAAATGGATGTAACCACCCCTCTTTCCTGGCCCACCCATAGGTGGGGCCTTAGAGTTAGTCCATCCCCTAAACTTACTGTAAGTATAGGAATCCAGTCTCTAGGATTTTAGATTACCCTGGATGAAACTCTGCTACATATATCCTGGACCTTCGACGTTCTACTTTAACTAGAAGACTGAAGGAGTGACTCCCCTGCTTGGCAGGCACCAAAGAAGCAACTGACCGGTCTGCATCGCTGAAGCTCCCGCCGGACGCCGAAGTCTTTGCATCACCAGAGGTGGATTTCCAGACTTCACCGAGGCTACCCTGAGTCCACAGCAAAGCTGAGGCCTGTGGCTATCGTGGGTGATGTGGAACCATGATCCCTGGACACTGTGAATTTTTGCAGCAACACTATCTTCCTGGTCCTACTTGAAGTTGTGCTTTGGGCTCCGAGTAGCCCCAGCCTTGAGCATCTCCCATTCCAAAGATTGTTGGCCTCCACACCACGAATGACCCGTGGACCAGCTTCAAGTGCGACCGCTTGAGGCCCCTTTGCAATCACTAGCCCGTTGGCTAGCAGGTCCCCACGAAGGCAACTCCTCCTCTGCTTGGGCTTTCCTGGTTGCTCCAGACATGCCCTTACTTACCTTTGCTGGGTGAGTCCATCAGACCTTACTGGTTTGCACCACAGTCCTTTCTCTGATTTCCAGTGACTTGCTGTTGCCAAGGCTTGTTGGGTCCATTCTGGTCGCCAACACTGCAGCACTCGACAAACTTTGTGGTACAGCTTGAATCTGGCTTGTGGACTTCGTCGACGCCTCCTGGACCTCGTGGCTGAAGAGTCAAGACACCCATCAACTCACCTGAAGCACCCAACATCTGTGGGCATTGGTCCATCCTGCCCTAGGTCACTGGCAAGTGACCCAGACTCTGTCCCCTCTGCTTTCAGATTCCTTACATCCTAGATCCAGGCTTGTATCTCTTTGAACACTTCTCCTGTTCACAGCAGCAGCAGTTATTTGCAGGCTTCCATTGGAATCGACATCGGGACCCGACACCAAAAGACACCTATGCACCCGGCTTCCCTGGGTGAGGTAACTCAAGTACTCCAGTGCTCTCGTGGGTGCTAGCCCTAGAACTTCATAGGTCCAAAAGGGTTTGGTCCTGACTTGATTAGAAGTGTCCATAATCTTAAAATTTCCAACTGCGACATTGCCCATAGAAGATAACAGGATCCTGCGGCTGTGTTTACAAAGTGCGTGCAATCCCCGTGGGTCCCCTGTGTCACTTCCTTGGGTGGTTCATTGGGGTCCTAATGATTCTAGAGGCTAAAGGGCCTAGTGTCTATTCCAGTCGTGGTTCTTATACCACTTTTTTGGTATATGGTTTGGTACACCCCTAGGGCCCAAACGTGTATTTGTGCTATTACTGATGATTGCTATCTTGTAAACTAAGTACTTTGAACTCCAGTCTCATAAAGAGACTAGAGGGGTGTGTGTTAACCTAAATACATATATTTTAAATATATACCTGGTGTGGTTGTCTTTTCATTTGATCATTCAAGAGAATATAGACTGGTAAAACAAGCTGCTTTACATTCCTTCAAGACTTAGCCTGAAGGCTGCTCTCCATAGCTACCACTAGGATAGCTTTGAATAAAGGTTGTCTTTAACCTATCAACATAAGGGGTTGTTTGGACTGATACAAGGTGCCCACTAGAACTAGTGGACAGCATATATCAGGCCACCTTCTCACAGCAGGGATTTGAGTGGTCCGTGGAGGCGTCCAGCTGAATTGCACTGTATGCAGACGACATGCTGTTTTTTCTCATAGTTGTTTCCAGCCCGTAAATCCTGCACATACTTGAGGTATGCAGCGAAATCTCGGGGACATGGCACCAACCCTACGAAGTTGGTACTGTTCCCAGTCTGCGGGGACCAGGGGAGAGGCACATGGGCGACCCAACCGTCTCAAGCCACAGAGGGCTTCCAATACCTGGGCGTGTTTATCTCACCATGTCCAATCATTTCTTGGTGCCAGAATATGAATGATTGAATGCATGAGGGATTTATAAAGCACAGGTCTCACCCCTAAAGGGGTATCCCCACGCTAGCAGCGAAACATGAAAACAGGGAGGTGAAAAGCTAACATGATTAAAAGAGTTTGGTTTTCAGTAATTTTATGAATTTTAGCAATTCAGGGCACACACGTAATGCATTGGGGAGTTAGTAACAAAGGTGTTGGGCTACATAGGCAAAAGATTTGCCTCCCGCACAAAGTTTGTTGACCCGAGGTACTACAAGCAGAGTCTTTCCACTAGAACGTAGAGATCTGTTGGGATGATAGGGGACAAGACTATCGGTCATATACTTGGGTCCACTATCATTAAGAGTTTTGTAAATCAAACAGCAAATTTTAAACTTGATTCGATTCCGAATAGGAAGCCAGGGTAGGTATTTTAGTAATGGCCGGGAAGGAGTCCTGGGTGGTTAATTTAAAGCCAATCGAATTGCCGTGTTCTGCACTACCTGGAGTCTATTAAGTGCCTCCTCATTCGCTGCACCCAAAAGTGCATTACAATATTCCAGTCGACTAACTATCAGGGCTTGGAGAAGGGTCTTGCATACCTATAGGGGGAGAAGATCGAACACTATCCATAGGAGTTTTAGCAAACCAAAATAGCTACCTGAGACGGCCGCCACCTGCTCCTTCATAGATAGAGAAAGGTCTAAATACAGTCCAAAGTTTTTAGCCTTGTTGGTAGGCACAGGAGCGAGGCCATATTCTGCCGGCCACCACTTCGGGGACCAGAGAAGTTGAGATTTGCCAAACAGGATGTTTGTTGGCATTCAACGGGAGGAAGTTCTTTGACATCCATTTGGAGACTGCATGCATGCCCTCTGCAAACAATTGTTTGGTAGCATCCAAGTTGAAAACAGGAGCTGTGTGTCATCTGTATATGAGAAAGGGACAAAGCTGTAATCTCTGATGATCTTTGCCAGGGGGGCCACATATATATTAAATAGCGTGGGAATGAGGCAGGATCCCTGTGGAACCCCTTTATTAAGAGGTTTAGTTCGAGGGCGTAAATTCCCCACGTTCACAGTTTGGGTGCATTGTTCCAGAAAACTGGAAAGCCACTGAAAGGCAGACCCTACTATGCCAATTTCCGGCAGTCTTTGTAGTAGTCTATGATGTGCTACAGTGTCAAAAGCTGCGAATAAATCCAACAGCACTAGAGCTATAGCTTTGTCCTTGTCTAGGGCAAGATTAATAGCGTCTGTGACACCAAACAGGGTTGTTTCGGTTGAATGTTTAGGTCGAAAGCCGAATTGTGAGGGGTCCAAACATGACTGAGCTTCCATGATTTCCATGAGCTGTGCGTTGATATGTCCATCCATATGTTTGCTCATAAGGGGAACGAGCTAAATAGGGTGATAGTTGGATAGCTTGGAGGGCGATAAATTGGATTTGTTGATAATTGGTAAGTTTTGTGCAGCTTTCCAAGCATTGGGTACTGTACCCTCACATAGTTAGTAGTTAATAAGTGAGCCAATAGGAGAGGCAAGAGGCCGTGCCAGTAAGGCAAACCATTTTGTCGGCATATATCAGTGGGGGATCCTGATTTTGCTGCTTTCAGCAGCTCTTCTACTTTAGAGTCCTGTAAGGGAGGAAAGCGAGCCAGCACATTTTCTTCTCTGGACTCTATACGGGGTACAGTGAGAGTATCAGCAGTACATAGCCCACTTGGAAAAGTATCGTCGATTTTTTCAACCTTATCAACAAAGAAGTTAGAAATATTGTCACATAAGGTCTGGGAAGCAGGGATATAATTAGTACAGGCCAAAGGAGAGGTAAAAGATTTGAGAATAGTGTATAACTGTTTCCCTGAGTTACCTGCTTCAGTTAGTTGCGCAGAGATGTATCTCTTCCGCGTTAGCTTGATATTCTTATGGTATGTGTCGGATGCTGCCCTAAAAACTTCTTGCTCTGACTGTAGATGAGATTTACGCCAGGTTCTTCCTAACTTTTTACAGTGTGATTTCTTTCTGCGTAATTCTTGGGAGAACCACACTGCCTGTTTTCTTTCCGATTTGGGCTTTGATGGTTTTAAAGGCACTATCATATCTAAGGATGACTCTATGGCATAGTGAAGTTCATAGAGACTATCATCTATATATCTAGACTTAGAGTAGTCAGGAGAACTGAACACCTGCTGAAAGCTCTCCTCTGAGATTTTGTGCCATTGGCGTGACACCTTCCGAGTGTGGGGGTGGGGTTAGCTGCTGTCTGATTCAAACAATATATCTTAAAGTTGATAATGAAGTGATCTGACCAGATCACTGGTTTAAGGAGTAGAGAAGATATATTGGGTGAGTTGGTAAAAATAAGATCAAGGGTGTACCCTGCTGTATGGGTCGGCCATGTGTTGTTCATAACTAGCCCCAGCAAGGCCATGTCAGCTAAGAACCGCGCAGCATCGGCGTTCTCTTTGACTTCACTGTGTAGATTAAAATCCCCAAGGAGAAAATACTTGGATGCAATGACATAGGGGGTGATCCTTTCCATCAATTTTAGGGAGAGGTCTTTTGGGGCCCTGGAGGGTGACATACTAGAGCACTCTTCCAGTAGTTCTGGGGAGAGAATTCAATTTTAAAGACACAGATCTTGCTGGATTTATCTTAGAATGTGTCAATAATAGTGGCTTCAGTTGATGGTATAAACACAATTGCAACCCATCCATCTACTTTGCAATCTCTATTTAGTTGCAAAATGTGGTACTGTTCTGTGAGGGCCAAGGCAATGGGCGAGTTAGAAGAGGGTTTCAACCAGGTTTCCATAAGGAAACCTACATCTGTGGTCTAGGAATTCAATAAGTCCCATATCTCAGTGTAGTGTTTGGGTAATGATCTTACATTTAGTAAAAATGCTTTCCTAATCACGTTTGTCTCTAGAGTAGCCTTTTTCCGAGCCTCCCCTGAGGTGATATCCGACTGACTCTGGTATTGACAGTGTCTGTAGGCTAAAGGCCCCTCCAAATAGGCAAGGCATGAGTTGGTATGACATATGAAAGAAGTGCCATCCCTCCTTCTTAACTGCCGTATTTGTAAACGTTCTGCGTGACTGTGGGGGTTAGTCTGGATGTAAGGTGGAGGTTCTCAGGACCAGAAGTCCTGGCTCCTTGCAATGGCTGGGCACAGACGGGCTTGCCTTTGACGCGCCTCATGTGCGCCAGAGGCGCTGACGCACATGGGCTTGCCTCGGAGGATTCGAGCCGTTGTCCCTGCATCACTAGGCCAGAAGTGGTATGCCGGAAGTGAGGGGGAATTCAGCCACTAGACCGCGTGCACTCTCCATACAAATGGGAAAGACCGGAGTGAATGCGTCAGCCATAAACAGTGCTACTGGAGAGATTAAGGTAAGAATGAGGAAGCCTCTAATGGCAGGGGTTTAGCATGTGCAAGGTATGAGATGCATATGGAGAATATAGACCCAACAGCTCACAGGTTTAGCCACCCCAAGAACTGACCCACCGCAACAGCACACACCCTGACCCTCACACCCAAAGTGATAGAAAACGAGTAAAACTTTAAAATCCTTAAAACAGAATGACGGCCACTAGGAGATGTACTACTCACCTCTGTGTTTCACATTCGTTGCACGTCCGCGTGCTTCAGTGTATTAAATGAGCTTGCCTGGGAGGATACATGCCGTCATCCCTGTGTCCTGAAGCCGGACTTGGTATGCCCGGAAGTGAGGGGAATTCAGCCACTAGTCCAAGTCCACTCTCCACATAAATGGGAAAACTCCCTGGGTGGACAGGAGTGTGTGAGTCAGCCAGAAAGAGTGCTACTTGATAGACTAAGGTAGGAATGAAGAAGCCTCTAAGTACGGAGGTTTAGCATGTGCAAGGTATGAGCTGCATATGGGTATTAGCGACCCAACAGCTCACAGGTTTAGCCTCCCCAATTACTGACCCACCCCAAAAACACACACCCTGACCCTCAAAACTGAAGTGATAGAAAGCGAATAAAACTTTAAAATCCTTTAATGTCATGTCTTTGCCAAGAAACGAAGGGGTGGTCACCTCTACCTCTATCCTTGTTAAGATGGTCTATCATCTTCAAAATGCTCTCTCTACTGCGAATATTAAATCTTCTCCAAAATGTTCTTTTTACTATCTCAATCATGGGTCCAACAGGAACAGGTCAACACACTTCTCAATAATTTTCTATGGGGTGGTGGTGCCATCAGGGTAGCTCTACAGACCTGTACTCAATCCACCTACTGTCGAGGATTCGCCACAGCCAATATATATGCCTATTATTCCACCTCTCACTTACTAAACATTAATGAGTGGTGGTATAGCACACAGACAGATCCAGCCTTTCTGGTAGAGAGATGTGCGATGCTCTCCCAATCGCTTCTGGACCTCCTTCATAGTCAGACAAACCTTGACCTCCTGCCACCAGCATGTAAGGTAGTATTTCAGATATGGTGGTGAACAGTAAGGAAGATGGGCTGGGGAGGACAATTGACTCAGACAACACCCCTTTGGTACGGAACATACCTCCAGCAAGTCACCACCCTATCAGGTTTCCATGCTTGAGAACTTATCGGGATCTGTACATTGGGGGACATAATGCAGGGGACAGTGCTTAAGTCCTTTTAGCAATTAGAAACTGAATACCATCTCCACCGCAGCCAATTCTACAGGTACCTACAGCTTAGGTATGCTTTGGCAACGTATATCTGTTCTCTGGGGGGATTACCAGAGTTTCACCCCTTGGAGAGGCGCCTTTTGATGGGAGACATGGGTGCCCACAAAAGTAGGCAAATCTACCAAACACTCATCACTCACAATCATATTACACTAAGCACACTACGAACGGAGTGGGAGGCAGACTTCCAGAGCTCACGGATGATGACTGGACTGAGTCCTTGGCAAGCTCTTGTGGTGTCACTATCTCCTTAATTCAATTCAAATATATACATAGAGCATACTATATGCGGTCCCACCTTTGGCGCATGGGTATCATCCTGCCCCTCACTTGCCTCAGATGCGGGGATGGGGAGGGGACCTTCCTACACACAGTATAGAACTGTAGGGCTCTCCAGCCTTTTTGGCATAAAGTATCCTCCTGTCTAGAACAGGTCCTAAGGCGGTAACAGATACAAGCAGCACCCCCTAAACCTGGGACTCACACTGGCTAAGTGGGACATTGCCAAACATTGTAAAGAGTCTTCTCTGCTATTGATAGGGGGTTGGAAATGTGCCACAGATAGTTGAATGGGAAGGGAGATAGCAGTGTTTAAAGCACGGGGCTGCCCACAGAAATGTAAAAAGATTTGGTCCCACTGGGCAACATACAGGTGCATAGCACTGCCCCCCCACACACGCCACATATCCATCCATGTAACGGTGAACGCTCCCATTAGGCCATGGACACCTGTATGACTAGCTGCATCAGCCACTTGATTGATCTTGATAGAGAAGCTCTGCAGGGGGAACAGAGTACACTGCCTGTGCTGGGGTTGCCTTGATATTTTTGTTTCCTTTTTTCTTTTGTTGATATCTTGAGATACAAGTATTACTTGGTAACGTATTCAAGCTTGAGTATATGAAAACTGGCCTCCCAGCCACACAGTGCCATAAAATATCAAATGAACCACTTCAGGATAGTGAGTGGAATAGTCGACAACCACCAAGCAATATGTGTTACCCTGTTTTGTTCTTTGGAAGGGACCTGTCAGGTCCATTCCAATATGCTTCAAGGGTTGTCCTATTATAGGAAATGGTTGGAAAGGGACTGCAGGAGTTTTATATGGGTTTTTCTGGTTACAGATGTCACAACTCTGGGAAACTGAGAACAAGTGTTTTCTTCATTCTCTATAGAGTTTTACCAAGCATTTTGTAGGGTACTGTCATTCCTTTGAGCATGATGGAAATCACAAATTATCTGCTGAGGTTCAGTTGTAAGAAAGGCATTTTGGGATTTTGAGTAGTCCTCCTGTTAAAAGAGAGAAGAAGTCAGTTGGGCTTTAAACATAGTGAGAAACTCTGTGTTATCTGTGCCAAGTATCAATTCATCTGGCAGAGTTGGCACAACTCAGGCTTTTATTTTAATCTCTACCTGTTTGAGTAGTCACTGTCACCTCAGCTACTGGATACTTCCTCATATCTCCATGAACACACCTAATCTCTACTTCCTTATGTGGAAGGATTTGGGAGAGCTCTACCCATTTATGTAGGATAACTGACTGACGGCATCCTTAATCTAACAAAGCCTTAATTCTGTGATCTTGAATGTATACACTTAAATAAACGCAGTGTCCCAGCTCTTGTGTATAAAGAACGTTCCTGGGGATACAACTAACTTCCATAGCTCCCTCAACTGTTTTTTTATTGGGAGAGGACCGAGAAATGTGTCCCAATTCACCACAGTCAAAACATTGGGATTTTAAAAGGAGTTTGCCATGGTTCAGAAGGTCCTAACTTTGGAAGGTTCTGTGACTATTTTGTTGGGTCCTTTCTCATTCTTGAGAGGAGCCTGACATCCAACTTGGTTAGGTTGTCTGACTTTTAAGTGCGGCTGTGCTCTGTAAAAAGTTGTGGACATCTCTACAGCTTGTTCTACTGTTAGGCATGTATGTTGTTTGAGCCATTTTTGTGTTACTAGAGGTAAAGCCTCTAGATATTGTTCCAAACAAATCAAATTCATGATTTCTTCCTTGGTGTTCTCAATGGCCAATGTAAGTTTGAAGAAAAGAGTTTTGGGATTATCACCTGCTATGCTGCTTTCCTTTCTAAACTGCAGGCGATAGGCTTCTGCATCTAATCCCAGGTGGTCCAATATGACATTGTGGACTTCTTCATAGAAAGTGGTACCACAAGGATTAACTACCTGGTAGGCGGGCTGTGCTTACCCGACTAGTAATGGAGCCAGGAAGAAAGGCCATTTGTCAGTTGGCCAGGCACCAGCCCTATCAGCCCCCTCAAAATTTAAAAGAAAGCCATCTGGGTCTTCCCCAGGGACATATTTCTGTAATGATATGTGGGGGCCTGTGGATGAGGTACGAGTGGCAGAGAGGTTGGACGTTAGATTAAATTGATTATCAGTGACCTTGTGTAGACTGGCTACTTGCAACTTCATAGTGTCGATAAGGTTTTGCAGTCCACCTTAGTGGAAGACATTTGTCGTTCGATGGCCCATTGTAATTTTCTCTGCCCTTGAATGAGCAGGTGTACCACATTCTCCATTTTTATCAATGTTCAAAGATAGCTTTATTCAATAACAGGTATCTTAAAAGCAACAACATTCACACAATCATCAATAAAAATACGAGTTATCAGATGAACCATGGTTAAGGAAAAATATGCAATCCATAAAAACAGCAAGTTCTAATTTCCAAAATATAATAAGGGCAAACTATTTCAGATATGATCTAATGTGACCTCATTCTACTCTACTTGTCGGTTGTGGGTGAATATAAAAATGAATAAAAACAAATTGAGTTTAAGGGTTTTATTGTCACCTCGTTATTTTCCCCAGAATTTCACACAGGTTTTACCTAAATTTAGGAAAGTCCAATTGTCTTATTGTCTTTTATCTCCTTTTTTCTTTTAGGACCGGTCCCGGCGGAACTGCCTGCCCGCATTCCAGATTCCCCCGGAAAAAAGAAGAAACCCCAGGGTAAGTCATGTCTCTTTTACCCTACTGAATAGGGATAGGCTAATCACCAAGGAATAAGTCACCCGTGTTCCTGTACTTTCTTATAAAAAAAAAACACAGAAGGGTGGTTTGTCGCTTTCCTAAAAAGAAGTACTAATTTGTTAAGTCACAAGTGAAGAAAGAAATAAGAGTCCCAATTAGGTACAAATACAAAAAAATGGCTTCCCATAAGAACCTGAAACCATTTTGGTGAGGGAAGAAGAGAAAGAGAAAGAAAACATAGAATTGGAAATTGTGAGGAACATGTGGAATGTTAGGTTCTTCTCCCTTCTCGTTTTCCCCAAATCCAGCCCCGTAGCTGGCTAAGCCACGTTTCTCCAGAAACGTGGTGGGACAACCCATCATTTTGCGGGTTCAATCCTAAACTTCTACGCCGTGGGCTCGGGAACGCCGATTCCAAGAAGTTGCCGGTCTACTCTTCACAGCTGTTACCAGTGCTGGGATTTGCTATCCGGCCTAAAGCAACTACGGGGTTTAGATTGCTGAAACTCCCGGTCCTTCTTCTCTGCCAACTTCGAGAAAGGAATCCAAGGCGGTCTCAGCTCCAGGCGGCCTGGGCGATTCTCGATCAGCATGGTACTTGCTTCCAGATTTGTTTCTTCTTCTTTGTCCGCTGCTTCTGGATGATGGTCCTTAAAACCACTGTGTTGTTCCCTGATTGGCTCCAAGGGGGTCTCATGAAAGAAATCATCCAGTTCAACCATTGTTATCAATTTATCTTCTGGTGAGGTTGAAGAAAAGCTGGGCTGTGGGGAAGAGAAGAGGGTTCAGGTAAGTCTGTCTCATATGGAACGTCCCAGGTAATGTCACTTTCTCTTTCTCATTCACTTTCCTGATCACAACAGGCTGGTAAAATATTGGCCAGGTGGCGGCCGTAGTCACCAGGGAATCACTTTGTGAGGTGAAAGAAGGGCAATTCTGAGGTTGTAGAGACAAAAACAAACATGGACAAAGCAAATGTTGTGCCATGTATAGTGAAAAGGTATTGTCAAGTTTTACTGTCACACACACACACAAACACAATTGGTACAGTACCACAGCAGCAGTGCAGACAGCAAGAAAAAAAGGGGCACTGTAGGGGTAGTGTATCTATCCCAGGCTTATGGCCAATGTAATGGTTCTCCTCCAATTCAACCTGCAAAAATAGATGACTATGCCTGTGCTGTAGACATTCAAACTTGTGACTTGTAGATTGCACACAGATGTCTACAACAAGTGCCTAACCAACTGACCTATGTTAGTGGCGTTTCCATCCCCGACCTCTGCAAAGTCTATACTATGTTGTCCCACAGTGCAATGTCACTGCAGTAGGTGTTACATGCTTTTGTGGTCCTATTCCCTATGTCTTAAATCCGGCTTCTGGCTTTTTAGGTCTTGTGCAGAGAAATATTTGCTCTCTCTCTCTTTCTCCTTTGTTCTCTCTTTCTCTCCCTCTTTCTCTCACCCTCTCTCTCTATCTCGCCCCCTCTCTCTCACTCTCTCTGTCTCAAAGAGTTAAGTTAATTAATTACCACAGAATTTAGAAAGGCCACACACCATCTGCTCACATCAATTTCCACCCATACAAAAAGCAATTGCTTACACCATTCTCACACTATCAGTCTTGTACAGTACTGCTGACTCTCACCACCAATGTTACATCTCCCACCATAAAAAGACAGGATGACTGATGATATGTTGCTGTAAAGGGATGAAATGATGAAGTGAATTTTGTGAGAACATGAAGTTAAAGAGTATGATGTAATAAAAGGGGGAGGTGTGTGGGTCTGGCCTAAAACTATTAAATGAAGTTGTGTCGAGTAGTTCCAACTAATCATTAGGATTAGCTCATTGTTTGGCCAACATAAACTAAGGGCTTGATGGCTAGACTGCTGACAGACACCCCCGCAGGATATGTTGGCCTGTAGACCAGCTAGCTTGCAGTGCCATTGCAAGTTCACATAACTTATCAAGGAGCAAACAGTTTCCGGCAACCACTGAAAAAGACAACCCTGACCCCTAAGCAATCATGGAAAAGTACAGAATCTTTCGCTCAGTCACTCATGCTCACATGTTTTCAGAGAAATATACAGAGAATACACAGTAGGACATTGTCCATGATAGTTATTGAACCAATGTTATTATTGCATGAATTACGTGTGCTGCAAAGATTATGAGACAGAAGCAATACAGGAGATTACAAGCACAAAGAGAGGACACAGTAGATAGATTTGTACCATGGTGCTGAAGCAATGAAGATATGCAGGCTCATATGCAAAATGGTAATCTAACGTACTCCTACAATGCAAACCCAACTCTATGTGTAGCTAGAGTGTGTGTAGGTGTAGAGCCAACATTCCTCCCTAGGGATGATCCAACCCCATTATCTGATGAGAGAGAGTGAAGGACCCCGTCTTGGTCTCGAGTTGGGCACTCCTCACTGAATGTCAGACTGGTGTAGGGTGATTTCTCAGCAGGCAGGGACATTCAGTATCAGCAGAAGTGCCTCCTCTACCAATCATTCAAGATGCATGTTATTTATAATAAAAAGCAACCATTGCAATGTGCATGCTAGATTAGTGATGTTATGGATATATGGATAGCTCTGTCGCCTCGTGGATGAAGATAGGACTTCTTTTTTACCAGGTACGTTAAGAGGCCTAGTACATGATGTTTAGGGCATCGTGACAACATTGTGTGAACCTGGATGTATAAACAAAGTAGTTTCAGAGAAACTAATCCAACATTGTTGTGCATGCAAATGTGTGCAAAAGGTCACTGCTGAAACAGACAATGTCAGGAATAAACTGTCTTGCTACATGTGCCTAACTCGGAAATATAACACCCACTCCTCATCCTAAGGGTCGATATCTAAAAGCTATCTAAAATGACAATATAAAAATGAAATTAAAAGGTAAAAACTTTGGTTAACATTGTCTAAATACAAGCTTCTCCTTTAAAATATTCTAAAAAGCATTAAAGTCCATATATTATTTGAAATTCTAAGCACTCCAAAAACATTGTGCCTAGAAAAGGAAAAATAAAACAAAAATGTTTTGGTTGAATTTAGTTTATAAAATAAGCTGAATTGTTCCCACATGGAAAATGCCAATTATTTCATGTTTTCCGGGTGGCAGACACAACATTGCTATTGTCCACAACCGCAGATGACCATCCTAGAGGCGCATTTCGAAGTAGAGCGAATGTGATTCCATCTAATTCCCACAGCAGACCCTGATCGAGAGACTGCATCCTGCATGCATATCGTGGAGCCGTTGTCCAATTCACTAGGAGCTTAGGTTTCCCAGGGAGGGTCACAAAAGGCATTCATCAGCAACAGAAGACGCTGGGGACAACAATATCCATTGACATTAACAGGTCCAGCAATACATCAATGTCAAATGGCGCAACCATTTGTGAGCTTAATATATGTCTAAATCACACACATTGCCACAAAGCAGGCAGTAAAATAGAGTTTGAATGCAGTGAAGCCATTCAAGCCTGAAGGACAATAACCAGTGCTCGTCCAGTTCTTGATGTCAAAGTGTATCAAAAGTGTGAACCATGTGTTGACAGCACCATAGCACCAGCAGTGCTGTCTCCATTTTTAATTGAACTGGGATGTCCATGGCAGATAAGAAAAATAAAAATCAGGATTCCTGCTGAATGTAGCAGGACAAGTGGGAGCCCTGCAAAACTGATTCTCATCACAGAGTGTATGAAGGATGGAGTAACTACAAAGATTGTCTGAATTGTGCTAACCAGTCCAGAGCCCAAACGTTTAAAAAAAACTGCACTATTCCTCTCGTATAAGAAATGTTAAAGATATGATCGACTAGCTCTTATAATGCAGCAGAAAGTTAGTGAGGAGAAGTGTCTGTATCTCCGACAGGGACCTTGCAACCTGGAGATCAAACGTCTCTCTGGCTGAAGTCAAAGCCACACTCTGTTGAAAAAGCATGGCTTTCAGTCTACTAAGTGAATCAAAGTATATGTTAGAAACATTTCTCAAGGGCCACAGTGGTGCCTCCCTAATTTTGTGGGCAGGTGGAAACTGTACATGTGTGCAACAAGTGACTAAGTCATTAGGTGTCACCAGATTAGTGATGGCCGGTTCCATTTCACAGCAACCTTGTTCATTCAACATCAAGTAGCTCCCATTCAAGAGCAATTTGAAAAACAGACATATCACAGCAGCTGGGGAACCCTTCAGATAACATGACAAGTTCGCAATAGATGCATATCATGCCCCGTGAACAAAAATGTCCTTGCAAACAAATAAACCGGTTGTGGCATCCTCACACTCAGTACCACTAAGAAAAACATCTGTGTTCCATTTCCTGCACTTTAACATGAAAGGCAATTCCCAATACACATGCACATAACCTTCTCCTAGTGCTTCCTATCTGTCTACATGTTGGTATTGGAGACAATATGCTAATTTGAAAGTTGTGACCAGTAGGATGATATAAAAATGGATAATCCCGTCTGTGGATGGTGTCCCTGCCACTTTAAAAGGTAATTGCTCTAATTTTTCAATGTGCAACATGGTGTATTTCACATCTTTGCGTGCCATAGCTATGCTGTCAGATCATATTCAGAAAACAGACTGGGAGTGATGATGTAAAGCCACGGCAAGTGGCCAGAACGTAGCGTTTTCAAAGTCCAGGTCAGCATTACGATGGAACGTAATTGTGACAGTCCATGTTGTAAAATAAACATTTCCTGCTGTAGTTTTTCAATTGCAGAAGACACAATGTTGCCCAGTGAAAAGGTTTTGGATGATAAAGTGGTCATACCATTGTCAACCATATCCAAAGCTTTTTCCATAATTACCCTGTCGATCTCGCACAATCTCTCTGCAGCTGCCTCCTGAGAAATCTTCCATAGCTTGTATATTCCACACAAGAATCGCTTTTGATGTGGGTTTCTGGGACCTAGTTAGAAATCCCTGATTTCCAGGTCATCAGACAGAAGGGACAAGTGTTGTTTCATCTGGAAAAGATGATGAGGTCTTTAGCCAATCTAGGCAAAACTGTTCAACACTATATCATGTCACCACCCTTGCGTGTTCTGTTTGTACATAGTGTGGGTCAGGCCTGTTAAACTTAAGCCCTCCCGTTTTACCCAGGTATTTAGACTGACATCTGTTCCTGTCTAGAGGCCAAACCAACCAATCCTGCTGATCAGTGTCTGATGTATTGTATTATTCATTGCAGAGCTTGGAATCCAATATATCCTCACTGTACTTTGTGTATTGTTGTCAATTTTCGAAAGGGTGCAAATGTGGAAATGCGAGCTATGTTTAAATCCTTTGTCTTATAGAACCCAAGACAGGATGTCTGCTCTGTTTTATTCAGGAAAATCATTTGATGTGGTATGAGGCAAGGTTCTGAGTAAGGTCTCTTGTGCCTGAACCTGCCAATCTTTTGTTCCCCAAACAGATTTTGTGTCTTTCCAAAAGTTGAAACATAGTGTGGGCAGTTGGGAAGTAAAGGAAGCAGAGTAAATCAGATTGGTATTTGTGAGCATATTCTTCTTTGCAGGTGTAGGTGCAAGCCAATAGTAAAGTTCTGGGCTGGGTCTGATGTGTCAAAACCAGAAAAATATGAAAAAACTTCTGTGTTATTTAAATTATTTTTTAACTACCTTTCGGCTGTGTTTGTCAATGTTCTCTTTTGGTGTAGTTGTAAACAGCATGTGGTAAAGTAAATTAGTGTAAAAAATGGTGACCATTATGTTGATAACAGAATATGACTCCAAAAGTACTTGTGCCATCACACGATTCATTATTAGAAAATTCTGCTGATTGCTCTAGATCTGAAGGCAAATTATGCACAGTTGCCATGTTCCAATCATCGGATAATGTACTATAGGTGATAATTTCATTTAGAGAAAATGTTAAACAAATATGGAATTTGAAAAGTTCAATAGGACCATATAAATCATATGATACCCTGTCTCATACTAATGCCAGTCAGTCAGTCAGTAATACTTTATTCGATAAATAGTTTTCATCATAAAAGTAAGTATACAGTAACATGACCTATGTAAACACATACTAAAAATACAATATAAACGCTATGCTTTATACATCATAATCACATAGAAATTTCACACTAAAAAAATACATGATAAAAATCATCAATTACTCTGTGTTTAACAGCATAACAAATCTTTTCCCAAGCTAAATAAATATCTGGGAGCGCTAGCCTGGCTCTTGGGCCAATCCCTCATTGTGACACCCCGGCCTGCATGGTAAGTAGGAGCCTAAGTCTCCTCATACAGATCACCCAAGCACTTCCGATAAATTTAGCAACACCACACACCAATGAAGAGGAGGATGTATCGGTACAGAGGACTCGCAGGGCCATTGCGTGACAACGAAGGCCCAGGCCCCTGCACAAGGGTTTTAGCCATATCCTCCTAGGTACCTTGTAAGCCGGGCAAGCAAACATAAGGTGCGCCACGGACTCAATGGGGGCTGCACAACACGGGCACGCCTTTGTTGAACTACCTTGAGGGTTCCACCCTGAGGTAAAAGCATTTACGGGGAGGGTTCCAAACCTAACTTTTAAATATAATGCTCTGTCCAGGGGTTTCTCGATGTAATCAAGGAGAGGTTCAAATAGCCGGAACTCTTTAATATCTAAAAACCGTTCAGTGAGGGAACCCCCGGCACCTCTACGAGAAGTCTCCAGCTGGACCCACTCCCAGTAAAGCTTCTTAATAACTAGTTTGGGTGGGGGGGATTGGCTCTTCCATAGATCACTGAGGCCCATATTCACTAATGCATCCAGAGCTGGAACCACTGTAATCTTCACCACGAGTAGGTCCCTTAGTTCACGTTGCGATGATGCATGTGGCTTTAGAACCAAGTTCACATGTTGGACCGCAGAGCGTTCTGGGAGATTATGTCCATTCAGAAGTAGAAAAAGACACTCACCAAACTAATCCAAAGTACCAGGAAATGTAATCCAATTGTAACCCAGAGATGTATCCAGGGTGCAACAAGTATGTCTTTTTCAGCCAAAGATAAAGATAACAAACTTGTAGCTTGAAAGGGAGTGGCAGTGTTGGCCATTCAGGTTCACTGGGATCCGATGAAAAATCGTCATAATGCATGAAGTAGCCAGAAGCTGTCTGTTCTGTTTTTGGCAGCTTAGCAGGTTCTGTTGAACTGGGAGATAACTCGATCTGTGACATGTTTACATAGACGTTGTACATTTTTTTAATGGAAATTTCTGTACTTGTTGACTGTACAGTTGCAGCTGTTTCAATGTGGAGAAGCATCATCTAATTTTCTTTGACAACCTCTCTTTGAAAAGTGGAGTCTTCAGTCATTATTAAAGCTTCCATCTTAACTTCATGTATGGTAGCAAGAGAAGATTGTCGGCTACCCAGGAGCCTACCTGGTCTACTGTTGAGAATCAGCCACATAGTGTGGTTTGATCAGATTAATGGAGACAAACATTTTGCTTCAGCAACTGGCAAGAGGTGGAAGTACAGTTCTAGTACCTTCAACAGCCAGGACAGGGACAAGCGTTCTGTAATATGGCCCAAATTTTGTCTTGCCCTGTATTTTATTCTCTGACCGTTTCCCCAATTTTTGGGAACCAGGCAGGTCTTGCCGATACTCTTTTCACGTCTTCAGTGGTGGTGCATTTCACTTAGACATTGCTTTGTAAAGCTCTGTATTCTTTTAGGTCCTGTAAAATATCCAAACGATCATTAAGGTCAAATGGAGTTTCAGCCGCCACTGTGCTGACACTATATAGGTCTGAGACCCATATCTTCACGCCAAACAGGATCTCAGACGGTATACAACAACCCAGGGATTTACTTGGCATGTTGTTACCCCTATGTGTGCCCTATGACCCCATATAGGTGATTGACTCAACTGCCACCCAAGACTAATACTCTATCTGTTAAGGGCTGCTTTAAGTCCCAGTTCATCCTCTCAATGACCAAATTTCCCTCAGGATGGTAGGGGGAGGAGTACCACAAGGCCACACCCAAACTTCCCATGGCTTCTTTGTAATCCTCAGAGCTAAACGCTGATTCCTGGTTAGAATGTAGTGTGTCAATTGGTTATGTCCCGATTAAAGACTCGCAAATCCTTTATAACAGTTCGGGCATCAGCCAAGTGATGAGGCCAAACCCATAGGAATCTAGATCATCAAGCCAATGCAAACAAGATATACTTGTAAGCCCTGTCTGAGTGTAAGGGGCCCCAGTGATTCAAATAGACAGAAACAAGAGGTATGTCTGAGATGAAGAAAGGTGATTTGTGTGGACGTGCTACAGTGGAGCCTTTTATCTGCTGGCAGATGTCTTATTTAGGGATAAAGTCCTTGGTCTATTTAGTGAGACCTGGCCATCAGTAACGCTGCTTCAGCAATGACTCTGTAGCAGAAATCCCTGCATGTGCTAAACCCAGACCCTCATGTGCAGCTAGTATTAATCCTAATCTGTGAAGAGTGTTTGGTATTACTCTATCTAGGCCTGGGCGAAAATTCCGTTCCGCTCGCGGAAATTGTGATAATTTGTAATTACCGTAAATTTTTTTCTTGCTCGCGCTATAAAAAAATTCATTATCGTGTGCGCGCGATCGCCTTACCTGAATCCCCGCGTTCGCCGACAAGTTTTCCTGATCCGGTCCCGTTCTCCACGAGATGTTGGATTGTTGGTAGCCATTTGCGCTGTCTCGCGACAGTTCGCGCCCGCATTAACATCCATTTGTCGCGAGATCACGTCATTCATTGCGCGATCACGTCATTCATTGCGCGATCACGTCTTTCTTCTCGCGATCATGCACCGCGAGAGTATGAGATGCTTGAGATTTCGAACACGTCATTCACCACCGCAAGCGAGAGCTTGAGGACGCGGGCACGTCATAGCGGGCGGGACAAGTGAAAACAAGATGGCCGCGCTCGTGAGCAACCGCATGGGTAAGTTGGTGAGCCGCGATCACGCAGAAAATACCGCGAACGGGCGGGAAAAAAACTTCTGCGTGTTTGCGGAGATTTTTAACGTTTTCGCGATAGATTGCGAAACTGAATTTCGCAAATCCCGCCCACCCCTAACTCTATCCCCCACTACTGGAATTTAAGCATACAGAATATTTTGTGCATCTAACTTGTAGGAATACTTGAGTGGAAAGCCTTTCAGTGGTGCTGAGCTGTTGTGCATGGTATTGACAGCTATCATAGTTGTTCTGTCTATTTTTGTGCTAGAACGAGTGATTGAATCAACAGCATCAGTTCGCACTGTTGCCTCGGCAGCTTCATCTGCCTTTGTTTTCCCTTCAACATGAATGCCAACATGCTGATGACTCAATGTATGAATTACATGAGCCCATGGCAGGCCTTCTTTCAGCGTTGCCACTTGTTCCCAAAGCATGTTGTACTTGATTGTACAACCCTTTAAATCTGCAGATCCATTTTGGCCCCACTAGTGAAGATATTCATTATAAGACTGGACAAAGTAAAATGAATCACACACTATAAGTGTGGGGAATTCACGATCTGTATTTTGTAGTGCCAATACCAGGGTTTTCTCTGCTGTTGAGGGATCTTTTTTAATGGGATCTTGTGATGAGGAGACTCAACATCCCACCCAACATGTTTGCAGTATAGAGCAGGCGCTAAAGCTGACACCCACTCCTGTGCATATACACTTTTAACTTTTTCTGCTAAAAGGTCGGAAAACGTAGGTAAAATTACATCTTACCCCATTGGGCAATCTATGATTAACATAGGTGGCCAATCTTTTTCAGCCAAAATAATGTCGTAACCATGTGTCAGGTGTTCCCAAAAGAGATCCTTCACTTCTGTTTGTATGTCCCTTCTATTTGAAAGTGTTCTTCTGTGTAAAGGATGTGGGACACTTACTCTCTTAAGAGGTGTTTCCACTATGATATACTCACTCAGTGCTACTACTTCCAGAAAATCATCATGTTCTGATGAGCTATTGTGACTTCTGCTGTGGTGTCCAGCATCGTCACTGCCCATTCCCCGTTTAGAAGCAGAGTCCTCAGCAGCCTAGGCATCTCTAATCTTTATCCCTGCTACCTTTTTATTCTAAAATTGTGGCTTTGTTCATTTCTGTGTATCTTTTTGTTTGATGATATAGCCTGAAGTGCGATGTGTCTCCCATTTTGGCTTTGTTCGCTATACTCATCTTTGCTCATCGATTTGGGGGTGGTATAATGAGGTCTTAAGATGTTTAAAATGTATTATAGTGCACAATGCCTGCATTAATTTGGATACAAATAGAGTACCCTGATCAGTGAGAATCTCTTTGGGTACCCCACCCTAGAGAACATTTCAATAGGAACTCTGGCAATATTTCTGGTAGTGGCTGACTTAAGGGGATCCGCAAAAGAAATTTCACCCTCAGAACAAGGGAGGAAGATGTCACCTGCCGTCTGGTAATAAAGAAGCGGATCTACGTCTCCAGACAATAACAACCACAGTCTGAATTAGATCGGGGGAGAATACAGTACTAAACACAGCATATCAACAAAACGGATAAAATAAATACAACATTTATTTTCAAAAAACATTTTCTTTTTTATATCATTTTTTTTATATATATGCTGGAGCAAGTCAACACAAACACATAAATACAGAAAACATGAATAAATATTAAATGAAATAAGCAATTTTATCACAACTATTTGAATGGTAGAATGCACAATCTATCATATCCCCACAAAAAGAGCTCTATACAATAAAATATACAAATACAAACACAAATATTTACATCAGTCACACCAATCAAACATCCCACATTCTCACATTTAACAGATGAAACACTTCATATAGAAAACATATGTCTAAAAAAGGGGGAACCGCTTCAGGATAGTGAGTCGCGTAGTCAACAACTACCAAGCAATAAGTGTCACCCTGTTTGGGTCTTTGGAAGGAACCAATCAGGTTAATTCCAATACGCTCAAAGGGTTGTCCTATTATAGGTAAGGGTTAGAGAGGGACCGCAGGGATTTAATATGGGTTTTTTGCTGTTAACAGATCTCACAACTCTGGCAATTTGTTTTTTTATCTCGGCATGAATGCCGGGCCAATAGAAATACCTTAACACCATTTGAGATGTTTTCTCGGGTCCAGTATGACTGGGAAACATATGGAAGAAAAATAGAATTAGTTCCTTAAATTCTTTTTGAACTAGGAGTTGGAGATCTGCACCAATTTTTTCTATTCTATTTAGAGGACCCTTTTTATATGAACAGGGGACACTGAGAATTAGTGTTTTCTTCATTTTCTATAGCGTTTTTCCAAGTATTTTGTAGGTTACTGTCATTCTTTGGAGCATGATGGAAATTGCAATTTATCTGTCAAGGTTCAGCTGTGAGAAAGGCATTTTGGGATTTTGAATAGTTCCCAACTGGGCCTTAAACAAAGTGAGAAACTCTGTGTTATCTATGCTAAGTGGCAATTCTTCTGGCAGAGTTGCCGCGACTCCGGCTTTTATGTTTATCTTTCTACCTGTTTGAGAAGTCACTGTCACCTCAGCTATTGGATACTTCCTTATATCTCCATGAACACTCCTATTCTCTACTACCTTATGTGGAAGGAATTAAGAGCGCTCTACCCATTTCTGTTGGATAACTGACTGACTACATCCTGATTCTAACAAAGCCTTAATTCTGTGATCTTGGATCTATACACTTACATAGAAGCTGTGTCCCAGCTCTTGCATATAAAGAACCTTCCGTGGGATACAACTAACATCCAGAGGTTCCTCAACTGTTTTTTTAATTGGGACAGGACAGAGAATTGTGTCCCATTCACAAAAGTCAAAACATTTTTAAAGGAGTTTGGCATGGTTTGAAATGTCCTAACTTTGGAAGGTTCCGTAACAATTTTATTAGGTCTTTTCTCATTCTTGAGAGGAGCCTGCCTTCCTACTCAGTTAGGTTCTAAGAGATTTAAATGCGTCTGGGCTCTAGACAAAGGTGTGGCCACCTCTATGGCTTGTTCTACAGTTAGGCCTGTATATTGTTTGAGCCATTTTTGTGTTGTTAGGGGTAAAGCCTTTAGTTATTGTTGAAACAAATCAAATTCATGAATTCTTTCTTGGTGTTCTCAGGGGGTCTGAACCATTTATCTGTGGCCAAATAGGTTTGAATAAAATAGTTTTGGGATGACCTTCTGCTATGCCCTGTTCCTTTCTAAACTTCAGGCGATAGGATTCTACATCTAATCCCAAGTGGTCCAATATGACATTCTTGACTTCTTCATAGGAAGTGGTACCATAAGGATTGGCTACCTGGTAGGCGGCCTGTGCTTCCCCAAATAGTGTTTGATCCAGGAAGAAAGGACATTTTTAGGGGGCCAGGCAAAAGCCCTACAGTCCTCTAAAAATGTAAAAGAAAGGCATAGAAGTCTTCCCCAGAGACATATTTCCGTAATGATATGTGGGGGCCAGTGGACAAGGTTCAAGTGGCAGAGAGGTTGGACGTTAATTGAAATTGATTATCAGCGTCCTTGTGTAGACTGGCCACTTGCACCTTTATAGTGTCCTCAAATGTTTGCGGTCCACCTTAAATGAAGACATTTATATTTTGAGGGCCCATTCTAATTTTCTCTGCCCTTGAATGAGCAGTTTTACCACATTCTCCATTTCCATCAATGGTCAGATGTGTCTGCATTCTCCACTACTTGCGCGTAAAAATCAACACGATTAAAAAAAATATTTCTAGGGTTTTATTGTCACCATGTTATTTTCTCAAGAATTTCACACAGGTTTGAAGTAAAGTAAGAAAGTTCTATTGTCTTCATGGCTTTAATCTCCTTAATTTCTTTTAGAGCCGGTCCTGGCGGAGTCTCCGGCCCGAAATCAAGAATCCCCCGAAATAAAAAAGAAACCCCAGGGTAAGTCACGTCTATTTTAACCTATTGAATAAGGATAGACTAATCACCTATCCGGCTTCCAGCAGCTATGGGTTTTGGATCTGCCAACTTAGAGAAAAGAACCAGGTCAGTGTTGGGTCCTAGCGGCCTGGGGGATTCTAAATTGGTGTGGTTCTCACTTCCGGATTTGTTTCTTCTTCTTCGTCCTCTGGTTCTGGATGATGGTCCTTAAAACAACCCTGTTGTTCACTGATTGGCTCCAAGGGGGTCTCATGAACGAAATCTTCTGGACCAACCGATGTTATAATTTTCTCTTCCGGTGTGGTTCAAGGATGGCAGCTGGGCTGTGGGGGAAGAGAAGAGGGTTCAGGTAAGTCTGTCTCATATGGAACTTCCCAGGGTATGTTACCTTCTCCTTCCGATTCACTTTCCTGCTCAAAGCAGGCTGGTAAAATATTGGCCAAGGGCAACTGTAGTCACCAGGGAATCACTTTTGTGAGTTGAAAGAAGGGCAATGCTGAGGTTGTAGAGACAAAAACAAACATGGACAAAGCAAAGGTTGTGCCATTTATAGTGAGGTATTGTCAAGTTTCACTGACACACACACATAACAGGTAGAGCACTACAGCAGCAGTGTGGAAAGCAAGGAAAAAGGGGGCACTGCTGTGGTACTTTATCTATCCTAGTCTAATGACCAATGTAATGGTTCTCATCCAATTCAACGTGCAAGAATAGATAACTATGCCTGTAGATATTCTAACTTGTGACTTGCAGATTGCATACAGATCTCTACAGCAAGTGCTTATCCCTATAACCTCTATGTTAGTGGCTGGTCTATTCCCGATCTTTGCAAAGTCTGTACTAGGTCATCCCACAGTGCACAGCCACTGGAGTAGGTGTTACATGCTTTTGTGGTCCTACTCCCTACCTCTTTAAACTGGCTTCTGGCTTTTTAAGTCTAGTGCAGAGAAAGGTTTGCTATCTCTCTCTCTCTTTCTTTCCCTCTTTCTCTCTCTCCCTCTCTCTACAAGAGTTAAGTTATATAAATTACAACACAATTAAGAAAGGCTACTCACCCCCACATGCTCACATCAACATCCACTCATAGAAAAAAAATTGCTCACACCATTTACACACCATCCGTCTTGTACAATACTACTGACTCTCACCACAAATATTACATCTCACTATATTTTCCAAAAACCATAAAAAGACAGGCTGACTAAAGATGTGTTGCTGTAAAGGATTGAAATTATGAAGTTAAGTTCGTGAGAACATGGAGTTAAAGAGGATGATGTGACAAAGGGGGAGATGTGTGGGTCTGGGCTAATACAGTTAAATAAAGTGGTGTCATGTAGTTCCTACTAATCCTTAGGATCTGCGCATTGATTGGACAACATAAACTAAGGGCTTGGTGCCTAGGCCAATTCCAGACACCCCACAGAATATGTTGGTCTATAGACAAGCTTGCTCGCGGTGCCACTAGGAGCCCCCGTAACTTATCAAGGAGCGAACAGTTTCTGGTAACCAGTGAAAATGACAACCCTTATCCCTAAGGAATCATGGAAACAGTACAGAACCTTTAACTCAGTCACTCATGCTCACGTGTTCTCAGAGAAATATTCAGAGAATACACACTTGAACGTTTTGAATAATATTGATTGAATCACTGTTATTTTTTCATAAAATACATGTGCTGCAAAGATTAAGAGACAGAAGCTAATAAAGGAGATTACAAGCACCAAGAGGGTAAACAGTAGACACATTTCTACCATGAGGCTGAAGAAATGAATATCTGCTGACTTATATGTAAAATGGTAAGCTAACGTACTCCTACAATGCGAACCCTACTCTAAGTGTACCTATAGTGTGTGTTGGTGTAGGGCCAACAATCCTCCCTAGGTATCATTCAACCCCATTACCTGATGGGAGAGAGTGAAGGACCCCGTCTTGGTCTCGAGTTGGACAGCCCTCATGCAATGTCAGACCAGTGCTTGGTGATTTCTCAGCAGGCAGGGACCATCAGTGTCTGTAGACATGCCTCCTCTAATCTAATGAGCTGCATATTATTTATAATAAAAAGCAGCCTTTGCCATGTGCATGCTAGATTAGTGATGTTATGGATATATGGATAGCGCTGTATCCGTGTGAATGAAGATAGGAAGACCTTTGTACCTAGTGCGTAGTGAAGACTATTACATGAAGTTCAGGGCATCGTGACAACGTTGTGTGAAGCTGGATGTATAAACAAAGTAGTTTCAGAGATACAAATCCAACATTGTCGTGCACGCAAATGTGTGCAAAAGGTCACTGCTGAAATTTTATTTTTTAGGACAATGCATCTGCCTATTTCAGGAATATAACACCCACTCCTCATCCTAAGGTTTGATATATAAAAGCTATCTAAAAATGTATGCAAATTTAATAAAAAGGTAAAAACTATGGCAAAAATTGTCTAAAAGCAAGCTCCTCCTTTGAGATATTCTAAAAAGCCTTAAAGTATTTATACTGTTTGAAATCATTAGCACTCCGAAAGCCATGGGTCCTAGAAAAGTAAAAGTAAAATAAAAATGTTTTAGTCAAATTAAGTTTATAAAACAAGCCAAATTGTTCCCACATGGAAAAGGCCAATTATTTTGTGTATTCCGGGTGGCAACATACAACATTGTTGTTGTTCATAACCACAGAAGACCATCCTAGAGGCTCACTTCTAAGCAGATTAATAGAGTAAAGGTGATTGTACACATTTCTCACAGCAGACGCCAAGGGAGTGACTGCATTTTGTAAGCATTCCGTGAGGGCCGTTGTCCAAGTCACTAGGAGATGAACCACCCAAGGGTCTCTCACGAAAGGCATTCATCAGCAATGGGAAATGCTGTGGACAACAAGACCCATGGGCCATTAACGGGTCCAGTAGTACATCAATGTCCAATGGCACAACCAGTTGTGATCCTAGGCATATGTCTAATATGCATTTGTTGCCACAAAACAGGCAGTAGAATACAGTTTGTATGCAGTTAAGCCAAACAGGCCTGAAGGACAAGAACCAGTGCTCGTCCAGTTCTCACAGTTAAAGTGCCAAACATGTGAACTATGTGCTCAGTGCATCATAGCACCAGCAGTGCTGTCTCCATTCTGAATCGAACATTGCAGATTAAGAAAAATTAAATCAGAATTCCCGCCAAAAGAAGCAGGACAAGTAGGAGTCCTACATAAACGCTTCCCACCACAAAGTGTATAAATGATGGAATAACTCCAAAGATTGTCTGAAACGTGCTAAGCAGTTTAGAGCCAATACATTTAAAAGAATGCACTATTAATCTCTCGTATACAGAAATGTTGAAGATACGATGGACTATCTCCCCAAAATGCAGCAGGAAGAATTTTCTGTATCTCCGACGAGGACCTTGCAACCTGGAGATCAAACATCACTCTGGCTAAAGTTAAGGCCACATTCTGTTGAAAAAGCATGGCTTTCAGTCTGCTAAGCGAATCAGAGCGTATATTGGAAAAATGTATCAAAGGCCACAGCAGTTCCTTTCTAATTTTGCGGGCAGGTAGAAACAGTGCTTGTGTACAACACGTGACTAAGGAATTAACCGTCACCAGATTAGCGATGCCTGGTTCCATTCCATAGCAACTTTGTTCATTCAGCATCAAGTGACTCGTATTTAAGATCAATTTGAAAACGGGATGTACCACAGCAGGTGGGGAACCCTTCAGATTACATGACATGTTTGCAACAGAAGCATTACATGCACCGTGAAGAAAAATGACCTTGCAAACTAAGGAACAGCTTGGCTCATCCTCACACTCAGAACCACTAAGAAAGCCTTATGTGCCATCTTTCCAGCACTTAAACCTGAAAGGCAATTCCCAATACTCATGCACATTACCTTACCCTGGCGCTTTGTATCTGCCTACCAGTTGGTATTGGAGACAATATTGGAATTTTAAAGTCGTGTAGGGTGATATAACCATGTAAAATCCAGTCTGTGGATGGTGTCTCTGCCACTGTAAAAGGTATTTGTTTTAATTTTTCAATGTGCAACATGGTGTATTTCAACATCTTTGTGTGTCATAGTTATCTGTCTTTCCATCAGAACATATTCAGAAAAAAACACTGGGAGTGGTGATGTAACGCCATGGTACGTGGCCAGAGTGTAGTTTTTGCAATGTCCAGCTCCGCAATACGATGAAACATAATTGCGATTGTCCATGTTGTAAAATAGACATGTCCCGCTGTAGTATGTCAGTTGCAGAAAACACAATGTTGCCCAGTGAATACACTTTGGATGATAAAGTGGTCATACCACTGTCAACCACATCCAAATCCTTTGCGCTTTATACCCTGTCGATCTTACGCAATCTCTCAGCAGCTTCCTGCTGAGAAATCTTCCATAGCTTGTATATTCCACACAAGAATTGCTTTTGCTATGGGTTTCTGGGCCCTAGTAAAATACTCTGATATCCAGCTCTTCAGACATAAGGGACAGGTGTTGTTTCACCTGGGAAAGTGCTGAAGTCTTTAGCCAATCTAGGCATAACTTCTCAACACTATATGATGTCACCACCCTTGCGTGTTCTGTTTGTACATCGCGTAGGTCAGGCCTGTTTATCTTAAACCTTCCTGTTTTACCCACGAATCTAGACTGATATCTGTCCATGTCTAGAGGCCAAACAAACCAATCCTGCTGATCAGGACCTGATGTATTGCATGATCTATTGCATAGCATGGCATCCAATGTATCCTCACTGTACTATGTGTATTGTTGCTCATTTTCAAATGTGCAAATGTGGGAATGCGAGGTACGTTCAAATCCTTTGTCTTAGTAAAACCAATACGGAAAGTCTGTTGCACTGTTTTATTCAGGAAAATCATTTGATGTGGTATAAGGCATGCTCTGAATAAGGCCTCTTGTCCCTGAGACTGTCAATCTTTTGTTCCACAGACAGATTTTGTGTCTATTGTGTTCTTCTAAAAGTTGAAACCTTGTATGGAAAATTAGGAAATAAAGGAAGCAGAGTAAATCAGATAGGTATTTGTGTGCATATTCTTCTTTGCCGGTGTAGGTGCAAGCCTATAGTTACAAGAGGCTGGGTCTGATGTGTCAAAACCAGAAAAATATGCAAACTTCAATGCAAATGTTTTTGAAGTACCTTTCAGCAGTGTTGGTCAATTTTCTCATTGGGTGTTGTTGTAAACAGCGCATGGGATACTAGCTTTGTGTGAAAAACGGTGACCATAATTTTGATAACAGAACATATCTCGAAAATGTCTTGTGCCATCATACAATTCATCAATATACATAGCTGCTGATTGCTCTGGATCTGTAAGCAAATTATGCACAGTTTCAATGTCCCAATCAACAGACAATATACTAAAGGTGATAATATCATTTAAAGCAATGCTAAACAAATCAGGAGCTCGCAAAAGTTCAGTTGGACCATATACATTATACAATACCCTATCCCATACTATTCCATCAGGAACTAGAATCGCCTTAATGTTCACCATGACAGGTCCCTTAGTTCTTATTACGAGGATGCATGTAGTTTTAGAACCAAGTTCACATGTTGGACTGCAGAGCGTTCTGGGCGATAACATCCATTCAGAAGTAGAAAAAAGACACTCACCAAACCAATCCAAAGTACCAGGAAAAGTAAACCAATTGTAATCCAGCAATGTATCTAGGGGTCAACAAGATATGTCTTTTTCAGCCAAAGATAGAGAGAACAAACTCGTTGCTTGAAAGGGAGTGGCGGTGTTGGCAATTTGGGTTCACTGAAATCTGATGAAAAATCGTGATAATACCCGCACAAGCCAAACGCCACCTGTTCAGGTTTTGGCAGCTTAACAGGTTCTGTTGAGCTGGGAGATGACTTAATCTGTGGCATGTTGTCAGAGACATCGAGAATTTCACAAATTGAAATTTCTGAACTTGTTGACTGTACAGTTGTAGCTGTTTCAATGGGGAGAAGCATCATCTCATTTTCTTCGACAGCCTCTCTTTAACAAGTGGAGTCTTCAGTTGGGATTAAAGCTTTCTTCTTAACTTTCTGTATGGTAGCAAGAAGAGATCATTGGCTACCCAGGAGCCTACCTGGTCTACTGTTCAGAATCGCCACATAGTGTGGTTTGATCAGATCAATGGAGTCAAACCTTTTGCCTCAGTGACCAGCAAGAGGCATTAGAAGTACAGTTGTGATACCTTCAACAGCCAGGACAGGTACAGGCACTCTGTAAGATGGCCTAAATTCTTACTTGCCCTGTATTTTTTTCTCTCACCAGGTCCCCAATCTTCGGGGCCCAGGCAGGTCTTGCCAATACTGCTTTCACTTCTCCAGTGGCTGTGCGTTTCAGTTTCATGTTGCTTTGTTAAGTCTTGTAAAACATCCAAATGATGATTGAGGTCAAATGGAGTTTTAACCACCACTTAGCTAACAATATCAATGTCTGAGACCCATATCCTCACCCCAAACAGGATCTCAGTGGGTATACAACCCCCCCAAGGATTTACTGGACATGTTGTTAAGTGCCCTCTGTACCCCATACAGGTGATTGACTCAACTGCCACCCGAGCCTAATACCCTAGCTTTTAAAGATTGCTTTAGGTCCCTGTTCTTCCTCTCAACTACAAAATTTCCTTCTGGATGATAGGGGAGGAGTTACGCATGGCCACACCTAAACTTCCCAAGGCCTCTTTGCAAGCCTGAGAGCTAAACGCCAGTTGGAATATAGTGTGCTAATTGCATATGTCCCAATTAAAGACCCGCTAATCCTTTATAACAGTTTGGGCATAAGCCAAGCACTAGGGCCATACCCATAGGAATCTAGAGCATGAATCCACTGCCACCAAGATGTACTTATAAACCCGGTCTGAGTGTAAGGGGCATCAGTGATCCAAATTGACACAAGCGATAGGAATGTCTGAGATCAATAAATGTGATTGCTGTGGAAGTGCTACTGTGGAGCCTTTTATCTGCTGGCAGATGTTGCATTAAAGGACAAAGTCCTTGGTCTCTTTAGTGAGACCTGGCCACCAGAAGCGCTGCTTCAACAATGAATCTGTAGCAGGAATACCAGCATGTGCTGAACCCAGACAATCATGTGCAGCTAGTTTAAATCCTAATCTGTGCTCACTGTTCACACTGTTGCCTAGGTAGCTTCATCTGCCATTGAATTCCCTTCAAAGTGAATGCCAACACGCTGATGTCTCAATGCATGAATAACATGAGCCTGTGGAAGGCCTTCTTTCAGCTTTGCCACTTGTTCCCAAAGAATCTTGTGCTTGATTGTACAACCCTTTGAGTCCTCCAAAATCCTTCCCACCACAGAATGTGTAAATGATGGAATAACTCCAAAGATTGTCTGAAATGTGCTAAGCAGTTCAGAGCCGATACATTTAAAACAATGCACTATTAATCTCTTGTATCAGAAATGTTGAAGGTATACGATGGACTAGCTCCCCAAAATGCAGAAGGAAGTAGTGTCGGTATCTCTGACGAGGACCTTGCAACCTGGAGATCAGACGTCTCTCTTGCCAAAGTTACGGCCACATTCTGTTGAAAAAGCATGGCTTTAAGTCTGTTAAATAAATCAAAGTGTATGTTGTAAATATTTATTAAAGGCCACAGCAGTTCCTTCCTAAGTTTGCGCGCAGGCGGAAAAAGTGCTTGTGTACAACACGTGACTAAGGAATTAACCGTCACCAGATTAGCGATGCCCAGTTCCATTCCACAGCAACCTTGATCATTCAGCATCAAGTGGCTCGTATTCAAGAGCAATTTGAAAACCAGACGTACCACAGCACCTGGGGACCCCTTCAGATTACATGACAAGTTTCCAACAGAAGCATTACATGCACCGTGAAGAGAAATGTCCTTACAAACTAAAGAACAGCTTGGGGCATCCTCACACTCTGAACCACTAAGATAAACTTCTGTGCCCTCTTTCCTGCACTTAAACCTGAAAAGCAGTTCCCAATACTCATGCACATAACCTTCCCCTAGCGCTTCGTATCTGCCTACCAGTTGGTATTAGAGATAATATTGGAATTTTAAAGTCGTGACCGGTAAGGTGATATAACCATGGATAATTAAGTCTGTGGATGGTGTCTCTACCACTGTAAAATGTAATCACTCTAGTTTTTCAATGTGCAACATGGTGTATTTCACATCTTTGTGTCCCATAGTTATCTGTCTTTCCGTCAAAACATTTTCAGACAAAAACACTGGGAGTGGTGCTGTAACACCAGGGTAAGTGGCCAGAACGTAGTGTTTGCAATGTCCAGCTCAGCATTATGATGGAAAGTATTTGTGATTGTCCATGTTGTAAAATAGACATGTCTTGCTGTAGTATGTCAATTGCAGAACACACAATGTTGCCCAGTGTATACATTTTGGATGATAAAGTGGTCATACCATTGTCAACCATTTCCAAAGCCTTTTCCATATTTACCCTGTTGAACTTGTGCAATCTCTCTGCAGCTTCCTGCTGAGATATCTTCCATAGCTTGTATACTCCATACAAGAAGTGCTTTTGACGTAGGTTTCTGGTACTTAGTAAGACATCTCTGATATCCAGGTCATCAGACAGAAGGGACAAGTGTTGTTTCACCTGGGAAAGTGTTGAAGTCTTTAGCCAATCTAGGCATATCTTCTCAACACTAATGATGTCAACACCCTTGCGTGTCCTGTTTGTACATCACCTAAGTCAGACCTGTTTATCTTAAACCCTTCCATTTTACCCACAAATCTAGACTGATATGTGTTTATGTCTAGAGGCCAAACAAACCAATCCTGCTGATCAGGGCTTGATGTATTGAATGATCCATTGCAGAGTATGGCATCCAATGTATCCTCACTGTCCTCACTGTTTTCGCATGGCCAGACCTAAACTTCCCAAGGCTTCTTTGTAAGCCTGAGAGCTAAACGCCAGTTGGAATATAGTGTGCTAATTGCATATGTCCCGATTAAAGACTCGCTAATCCTTTATAACAGTTCGGGAATCAGCCAAGCCCTGGGGCTAAACCCATAGGAATCTAGAGCACGAATCCACTGCCACCAAGATGTACTTATAAGCCCGGTCTGAGTGTAAGGGGCATCAGTGATCCAAATTGACACAAGCAAGAGGAATGTCTGAGATCAATAAATGTGATTGCGGTAGAAGTACTACTGTGGAGTCAATCAATCAATAAGACTTTATTCGGTTATAAAACAATGATAACCATAAAAGTACATAAAAAAAAGACATATTATATCACATTTCATAAACCGAAATTCAAATTTCAAATTTGAGCAAATTCATACTACAGATAATTTCAAATCAATAATGATAAAGATAAAATAAGTGTTAAAAGGCACATGGGCTCTAAAATATATTTAAAACAGTATCGATTTTCTTAAATGGAAAACATTTCTTAGAAATACAGAAACCGAGGCGACCGTAAATATATCCTCAAGTTTTCGTATAATCAAAAAGGCAGGTCGGCATTGTCTCAAATTCATACATTTTATGATTGGCTTAATCCACCTTTCCCTAGGTATATCATAATATTTACAAAAGAATAAAATATGAATGTCCGATTGGGAGGAAATGTTATCACAGGGGCATTTAATAATTCCAGCTGACCAGTCGTTCTTTACAGGAAAACTCACAGACCTAAAAAGAAACCCAAGTCTAAAACGTATCAACAGGAACTTTTCATGTTCCGTCAACCGCAGGGTTAAATATGGTTGGATATCCTGCGATATTAAAATCAATTGATGGGACATCACAGTTTTCTTTGTCAGTTCCGTTCGTTCTCTTAACTTCTCTAGGTACATAATACATAACCTTTTCAGTTCCTTCCTAGAGATCGTTGCCATAGACTCAGGATCATCATAAAATTCCGGATGGTTGATGTGACCGCAGAAGCTTTTAATATACTTCAGCCATTTTATTCGGTGCACATTCTCCAGATTTAGGGTGTCCCTCAATATGAGGCGATTCAGGTGACACTCAATTGTAGTCCAAACCCTATACCACAGGAGGACAGGTTGAATTCTAATGAGGTCCTCAATATATAACATTCCAAGCTCAGCATGGACGTTAAAAGTGGATGTACCGTCTGGGGTAGCTAAAAGAAATTTCAAAAAGCTATTCTCTGTTAGCTGAATACTAGCTACATTTGAGTAACCCCAAATTCCTGCACCATAAGTTGCCACGGCCACACAGCTGGATTTATAAATACACAATAACTCTTTCAATGGTTTCTTACCCATCTTTTTACTAAAAAGTTTAAGGGCCATTATGGACTTAGTGAATTGCATGTTTCTTCCCTTAACTGCAGCATTCCACTGACCTGAGCATTCAAACATGATTCCTAAATAGGGGAAAGTAGAAATATGTTCTAATGGCTTAGACTCTATGAACATAACTTTTTTCCTCTGTTTAGTTTTGGTGCCACAATTCATGGAATAAGTTTTTGTGCAGTTCACCCTCAGGTCCAAACTAGTCATGAAAGTGGAAAAGGAAGTAATCATAGTTTGCATAGCAACAGGGGTCCTTGCCATCAGAACGGCATCATCAGCATAAATTAAGGCCGGGATATGGCGTTTAATTGCCGATGGCATGTCTGTGCAGTCTCTCAGCAAGACATCCTCAAGCCCATTGATGTAGATTGTAAATAAGAACGGAGCGAGGACGCATCCTTGTCTTACTCCCCTCGCAATGTTAAACATTCTGGTGCATTCTCCCTTTAGACCAAATCTGACTGTAGCCCTGGCCCCATTGTACAACTCTCTTAAAAAACAAATAATATTATCCTCAACTCCCAATCGTGTTAAAATTAACCATAGTTTGCTGTGTGTAACACAGTCAAAGGCGGAAGTTAAATCTACAAAAGTTAAAAACATTTTCCCGCCCTTAGCCTTAGTATATTTTTCCAAAAGGATGAATAAGTTAAGTCCTTGGTCAACAGTCCCGACCCCTTCCCTAAACCCATATTGCAAGTCGCTGATAACCTTGTGCTCGTCTGCCCACGCCTGCAACCTTTCAAGAATAACCCTGCCCACAATTTTGATGGTGGAATCGAGTAGGGATATAGGGCGATAGCATTTACAGCTTTCCCTATCGCCCTTTTTAAAGATTGGTACTATTATTGATTCATACCAGGTAGTAGGGAGACCTAACTTACAAGCAGCGTTCAAAAATCTGGTTAGTAGGGGAGCCCATAGTGTGAGATTATCTTTAAAGACATCTACAGGTACTCCGTCAGGGCCTGGTGCCTTGCCCCCCTGACTCAAGCTAATACCCTTCAACACCTCGCTCAGTGTGAATGTGAAATTCAAGCTCTTAAATTTTGTGGATATGTTAGGTAAATCTTGCTTTAACGAATCACTCAAAGGATTAACGGGGCTGTAAAGGGACTCAAAATAACTCACCCATTCATTCTCACCAATGGCAATCTCAATCCTCGCCTTGGTGTCATCCTTAAAATATGGTGCATTTACTGCCCTCCAAAAGGCAGTCATGTCTCTCCGTTCTGAGGCACCTAGTAGTTCCTCCCACGCTTCCTTCTTTAAACTGGCCCTCCTATTCTTGATTGCCAGTTTATAAGACTTACGGAGTTCTCTGATCTGAATTTTATCCCTTACTTGTCCATTTAATGCCAATTTAAGTTTAGAGTGTGCCTTCGTACACTCATGATCAAACCATCCCTCCTTTTTCCTGTTTTTATTATTATCTTTTTTCGAACTAACCCACAGGCTTTCCTTAATGCATGTTACAATAGATTTAAAATCATTTACAACTTCTTGATCTTTGGAGGCAATATCCAGACAAGTGTTGAAACATGTGTTACATGTCTTAATTAGGTTAGAAAGAAAGTCAGCAGGTACGATTTTTGACCATTTTAAAGCGTATCCATTTTGTCTAGAGATAGCAATATCCTTAGATTGTGGCCTGGGAATGCTATCAAGGATAACGCGGGGGTTACTAAATTCCACCTTAATGGGAAAATGATCACTGAGGGATAGATCTAAAACATCATAATTTCTAACACAACTCATATAGCACGACTATACTACTGTGGAGTCTTTTATCTACTGGCAGATGTTGCATTAAAGGACAAAGTCCTTGGTCTGTTTAGTGAGACCTGGCCACCAGCAGCGCTGCTTCAACAATGAATCTGTAGCAGGAATACCAGCATGTGCTGAACCCAGACCCTCATGTGCAGCTAGTATAAATCCTAATCTGTGATCAGTGTTTGGTATTACTCTATGCCCTACTCCTGGACTTCAAGCATATGGAATATTTTATGCATCTAACTTTTAGGTATACTCGAGTTGAAAGCCTTTCAGTGGTGCTGAGCTGTTGTGTAATGGCATTAACAGCTATCATAGTTGTTCCGTATTTTTTCGTGCTAGAGTGAGTGATTGCAGCAATGGCAGCAGTTCACACTGTTGCCTAGGTAGCTTCATCTGCCATTGAATTCCCTTCAACGTGAATGCCAACACGCTGATGACTCAATGCATGAATAACATGAGCCTGTGGAAGGCCTTCTTTCAGCTTTGCCACTTGTTCCCAAAGAATCTTGTGCTTGATTGTACAACCCTTTGAATCTCAAAATCCCTTTTTGATCCCAGTAGTGACGATATTCTTTATAAGAATGAACACAGCAAAATTAATTACACTCTATAAGTGTGGAGAATTCACGATCTGTATTTTGAAGTGCCAGTATCAGGGCTTTCTCTATGGTTGAGGGATTGTTTTTATTGGGTTCTCGTGAAGTTGACACTAAGCCCAGGTTCTGGTGTGATCCTGGGCTTCAATGGGAATTCACAAGGGCATATTATCAAGCCCATTATCGCCGCTTTAGCGGCAGTTTCGTGCCGCTAAATTGGCGATAATGTTACCGCCGTTCCTTGATAATATGGCCCTTAGTACCCTTATTAGTGAGAATCTCTTTAGGCAACCCCACCTTAGAGAATATTTCAATAGGAGCTAGGGCATTATTTCTGGTAGGGGATGACTTAAGGGGAACCGCTTCAGGACAGCGAGTGGCATAGTTGGCAACTACCAAACAATAAGTGTTACCCTGTTTGGTTATTTGGAAGGGGCCAATCAGGTCCATTCCAATATGCTCAAAAGGTTGTCCTATTATAGCTAAGGGTTGGAGAGGTACTGCAGATGTTTAATAGGGGTTTTTCTGTTGACAGATCTCACAACTCTGGCAACTTTCTTTTATCTCGGCATGAATGCTGGGCCAATGTTAATACCTTAACACCATTTGAGATGTTTTCTCTGGTCCAGTATGGCCGGCCAATAAATGTGAATGGGAGAAAAAAAAATGTGTTCCTTAAATTCTTTTGGAACTTTGAGTTGGAGATCTACCCCTATTTTTCTATTCTATAGAGAAGTCCCTTTTTTTATAATCAGGGGAAACCGTGAACTAATGTTTTCTTCATTCTCTATAGCATTTTAGTAAGTATTTTGTAGGGTACTGTCATTCCTTTGAGCATGATGAAAATTGCAATTTATATGTCAAGGTTCACCTGTGAGAAAGCCATTTTGGGATATTGAATAGTTCCCAATTGGGCCTTAAACGTAATGAGAATCTCTGTGTTATCTATGCCAAGTAGCAATTCTTCTGGCAGAGTTGGCATGACTCTGGCTTTAATTTTTTATCTCTCTACCTGCTTGAGAAGTCACTGTCACCTCAGCTATAGGATACTTCCTTATATCTCCAGGAACACATCTATTCTCTACTTCCTTATGTGGAAGGGATTGGGAGAGCTCTACCCATTTCTGTAGGATGACTGACTGACGACATCCTGAATCTAACAAAGCCTTAATTCTGTGATCTTGAATATATACACTTATATAGAAGCAGTGCCTAGCTCTTGCACATAAATAACCTTCCTTGGGATACAACTAACATCCATAGGTTCCTCAACTGGTTTTTTTTGGGACAGGACCAATAACTGTGTCCCCATTCACAACAGTCAAAACATTTTTAAAGGATTTTTGCATGGTTTGAAATGTCCTAACTTTGGTAAGTTCTGTGACAATTTTATCAGGTCTTTTCTCATTCTTGAGAGGAACCTGACTTCCTAATCAATGAGGTTCTCAGACTTTTAAATGCGGCTGGGCTCTAGACAAAGGTGTGGCCACCTCTACGGCTTGTTCTACAGTTAGGAATGTATGTTGTTTGAGCCATTTTCGTGTTGCTACGGGTAAAGCCTCTAGATATTCTCGAAACAAATCAAATCCTTTCTTCCTTGGTGTTCGCAAGGGGTCTGAACCATTTATCTGCGGCCAATTTAAGTTTGAGGAAAAGAGTTTTGGGATGACCTTTTTCTATGCCATTTTCCTTTTTAAACTTCAGGTGATAGGATTCTACATCTAAACCCAGTATGACATTCTAGACTTCTTCACAGAAATTGGTACCATAAGGATTGGCTACCTGGTAGGCGGCTTGTGCTTCCCCAACTAGTGATGGATCCAGGAAGAAAGGCCATTTGTCAGGGGGCCAGGCAAAAGCCCTACAGCCCTCTCAAAATTTAAAAGAAATGCATCGGAGTCTTCCCCAGGGACATTTTTCTGTAATGATATGTGGGTCCTATGGACGAGGTGCGAGTGGCAGAGAGGTTGGACATTAATTGAAAATGATTATCAGCGGCCTTGTGTAGACTGGCCGCTTGCAACGTTATAGTGTCCTTAAACGTTCTGCGGTCTGCCTTAAATGAAGGCATTTGTCATTGATGGCCCATTCTAATTTTCTCTGCCCTTGAATGAGCAGTTGCATCATGTTCTCCATTTCTATCAATGGTCTATTGTGCCCGCATTCTCCACCAATTGTCGGTTGCTGGTGAAAATAAACACAAATAAAAAATACAGCGTTCTAGGGTTTTATTGTCACCCTATTATTTTCTCCAGAATTTCACACAGGTTTTAACTGATGTAGGAAAATTCTATAGTCCATTTCTTTAATCTCCTTTTTTTATAGAGTCGGTCCTGGCAGTGTCTCCGGCCCGTAATCAAGATTCCCCCAAAATAAAAAACAAACCCCAGGGTAAGTTACAACTCTTTTACCCTATTGAATAAGGATAGACTAATCACCTATCCGCTTCCAGCAGCTACGGGGTTTCATTCGCTGAAACACCGGGTCCTTCCTCTCTGCCAACCTATAACTTGTTTCTTCTTCTTCTTCCTCTGGTTCTGGATGATGGTCCTTAAAACGACCGTGTTGTTCCTTTATTGCCTCCAAGGGGGTCTCATGACCAAAATCTTTTGGTTCAGCCGATGTTATTATTTTCTCTTCCGGTGTGGTTGAAGAATGGCAGCTGGGCTGTGGGGGAAGAGAAGAGGGTTCAGGTAAGTCTGTCTCATATGGAACGTCCCAGGGAATGTTACTTTCTCCTTCCGATTCACTTTCCAGCTCACAGCAGGTTGGTAAAATACTGGCCAGGTGTCAACTGTAGTCACCAGGGAATCACTTTTGTGAGTTGAAAAAAGGGCAATGCCGAGGTTGTAGAGACAAAAAGAAACATGAACCAAGCAAATGTTGTGCCATGTATAGTGAAGAAGTAGTGTCTAATTTCACTGACACACACACACACACACACACATAACAGGTACAGCACTACAGCAGCAGTGGGGAAAGGAAGAAAAATGGGCCACTGCAGTGGTGCTTTATCGATCCCAGGCTAATGGCCAATGTAATGGTTCTCATCCAATTCAACGTGCAAGAATAGATGACTATACCTGCAGTGTAGACATTCTGACTTGCGGATTGCATACCGATCTCCACAACAAGTGCTTAACCCACTGACTTCTATGTCAGTGGCTAGTCTATTCCCGATCTTTGCAAAGTCTGTACTAGGTTGTTCCACTGTGAACTGCCACTGAAGTAGGTGTTATATGCTTTTGTGGTCCTACTCTCTACCTCTTTAAACCGGCTTCTGGCTTGTTAAGTCTTGTGCAGAGAAAGGTTTGCTCTCTCTCTCTATCTCTCCCTCTCTCTCTCTCTCTCTCCTTCGCTCTCTCTCTTTCTCCCCTCTTTCTGTCTCTCCTTCTCTTTCTCCAAGAGTTAAGTTATATAAATTACCACTAAATTCAGAAAGGCCACACACCCCCAGATACTCACATCAACATCCACCCATAGAAGAAGAAATTGCTCACACCATTGTCGCACCATCAGTCTTGTACAATACTACTGACTTCCATCACAAATGTTACATCTCCGTATATTTATCACCCACCATAAAAAGGCAGGGTGAATAAAGATGTGCTGCTGTAAATGGATAAAATAATGAACTGAAGTTTGTGAGAACATAAAGATAAAGAGGATTAGCTAACAAAGGGGAGGTGTGTGGGTTTGGGCTAATATGTTTAAATAAAGTGGTATCATGTAGTTCCTATTAATCCGTTGGTTCTGCGTATTGTTTGGACAACATAAACTATGGGCTTGGTGCCTAGACCAATTCCAGACACGCCAGCGGGATATGTTGGTCTATAGAGAAGCTATCTCACTGTGCCACTAGAAGCCCTCCTAACTTATCTAGGAGCTAATAGTTTCCAGCCACCAGTGAACATGACAACCCTTACCCGTAAGGAATCATGAAAACAGTACAGAACCTTTCACTCAGTCACACATGCTCACCTGTTCTCAGAGAAATATACAGAGAATACACAGTTGGACATTTTGAATGATATTTATTGACCCAACGTTATTCTTGCATAAAATACGTGTGCTGCAAAGATTAAGAGACAGTAGCTTTTAAAGGAGATTACAAGCACCAAGAGAGTAAACAGTAGATACATTTCTACCATGGAGCTGAAGAAATGAATAAGTGCTGACTTATATGTAAAATGGTAATCTAACCTACTCCTACGATGCAAACCCTACACTAAGTGTACCTAGAGTGTGTGTAGGTGTAGAGCCAACAATACTCCCTTGGGGATGATTCAACCCCATTATCTGACGGGAGAGAATGAAGGACCCTGTCTTTGCCTCGAGTTGGACAGCCCTCACAGAATATCAGACCAGTGCGTTGTGATTTCTCAGCAAGCAGGGACCTTCAGTGTCTGTAGACAGGCCTCCTCCACTAATCTATTCAGCTGCAGAATATTTATAATAAAAAGCAGCCTTTGCGATGTGTATGCTATATTAGTGATGTTATGGATATATGGATAGCCCTTTCACCTCATGGATGAAGACAGGATGACTTTTGTACCTAGTGCATAGAGAAGCCTAGTACATGATGTTCAGGGCATCGTGACAACATTGTGCGAAGCTGGATGTAGAAACAAAATAGTTTCAGAGAAACAAATCCAACATTGTTGTGCCTGCAAATGTGTGCAAAAGGTCAATGCTGAAACATTATTTTCTAGAACAATGTAAGGAATAAACTGCCTTAGTACATGTGCCTAACTCGGGAAGATAATATCCACTACTCATCCTAAGAGTCGATATATAAAAGCTATCTATAAAAGTGAAATATAAAAAAGTAAAAAACTACTTTTAACATTGTCTTCAATCAAGCTTCCCCTTTAAAATATTCTAAAAAGCCTTAAAGTCATTATACTGTCTTAAATCCTAAGCACTCCGGAAACCATGGTGCCTAGAAAAATAAAAATAAAATAGAAATGTTTTGGTCAAATTTAGTTTATAAAACAAACTGAATTGTTCCCACATGGAAAAGGCCCATTATTTCATGTGTCCCAGGTGGCAGACACAACACTGTTGTTGTCCATAACCGCAGAAGATCATTCCAGAGGCACACTTCGAGGCAGAATAATAGAGCAAAGGTGGTTCCATTCAATTCCCACAGCAGACTCAGAGGGAGAGACTGCATTATAAATGCGTATTGTGGAGCCGTTGTCCAAGTCACTATGCGCCGAAGCACTCCAGGGTGGCTAAAAAAAAGCATTCATCAGCAACAGAAGACGCTGGGGACAACAATACCCATGTTCCATAAACTGGTCCGGACGTACATCAATGTTTAATGGAACAACCAGTTGTGATCCTAGGCATATGTCTAATATGCATTCATTGCCGCAAAGCAGTCAGTAGAATACAGTTTGCATGCAGTTAAGCCACACAGGCCTGAATGACAAGAACCAGTTAAGTTCTCGAACTCAAAGTGTGCCAAACGTGTGAACCAGGTGCTCACGGCATCGTAGCACCAGAAGTGCTGTCTCTGTTCTGAATCGAACTGGGTCATCCATTGCAGATTAGGAAAAATAAAATGAGGATTCCTGCCAAAAGCGGGAAGTTACGGTGGAGTAGTGTATTTATCTCTGATGACGACATTGCAACCTGGATATCAAACGTCTCTCTGGCTGAAGTTAAGGCCACATTCTGTTGAAAAAGCATGGCTTTCCGTCTGCTAAGAGAATCAAAGCATATGTTATAAACATTTATTGAAGGCCATAGTTGTGGCTCCCTAATTTTGGGGGCAGGTGAAAACAGTACTTGTGTACAACAAGTGACTAAGGAATTAACCAGATTAGCGAGGTCCGGTTCCACTTCGTCATTCAGCATCAAGTAGCTCCCATTTAAGAGCAATTTGAAAACCCGACATATCACAGCAGCTGGGTACGCTACAGATAACATGAGAAGTTTGCAACAGAAGCATTGCATGCCCCGTGAAGAGAAATGTCCTTGCAAACTACCATCGCACTACCATGGCCTCTACCATCGCACCTCACCTCCGAGACATCCTCAACGCCTCCTTCGACACAGCCACCTTCCCGGAGAGCTGGAAGCACGCCGAGCTCAGCGCACTACTGAAAAAACCAACAGCGGACCCGACCGACCTCAAGAACTTCCGCCCAATCTCGCTCCTTCCATTCCCTGCCAAAGTCATCGAGAAGGTAGTCAACAAGCAGCTGGCCGCCTTCCTCGAGACGAACGGATCCCTCGACCCATCGCAATCCGGATTCAGAGCCAACCACAGTACCGAGACCGCCCTCATCGCAGCCACCGACGACATCCGAGCCCTGCTCGACAAAGGTGAAACAGCGGCACTCATCCTCCTTGACCTCTCCGCAGCATTTGACACTGTCTGCCACCGCACCCTAGTCCAACGCCTCAATGACACCGGCATCCAGGGGACTGCTCTGGAATGGATCATCTCATTCCTCTCCGGCAGAACACAGAGAGTACGCCTCCCTCCGTTCCGCTCTGAGGCCACCGAAGTCATCTGCGGCGTCCCGCAAGGATCGTCGCTCAGCCCCACTCTCTTCAACATCTACATGAAACCCCTCGCTGCCATCGCACGCCAACACAACCTCAACATCATTTCCTACGCCGATGACACCCAGCTGATTCTCTCCCTCACTAGAGACCCCGACACCGCCAAAGCCGACCTACACGAAGGGATGAAAGATGTCGCCGAATGGATGAACATCAGCCGCCTGAAGTTGAACACGGACAAGACAGAAGTCCTCATCCTGGGACCGTCGCCCTCCGCATGGGACGACTCCTGGTGGCCCCCGGCCCTGGGCACCGCACCCAAGCCAACGGACCACGCACGCAACCTGGGCGTCATCCTGGACTCCTCCCTATCGATGACCAGACAAGTCAACGCTGTCTCCTCATCTTGCTTCCACAACCTCCGCATGCTCCGCAAGATCTTCAGATGGATCCCGACCGAGACCAGGAAGACTGTCACCCAGGCCCTCGTCACCAGCAGACTAGACTACGGAAACACCCTCTACGCCGGCACAACAGCCAAGCTTCTGAAAAGACTTCAGCGTATCCAGAACGCCTCCGCCCGTCTCATCCTGGACGCCCCCCGACGCAGCCACATCTCGAGCCACCTGAGAGACCTGCACTGGCTCCCTGTCAACAAGAGGATCACGTTCAGACTCCTCACCCACGCACACAAATCCCTCCACGACCTGGGCCCAAGGTACCTCAACGACCGCCTGACTTTCTACACGCCCACCCGACAGCTACGATCCGCAAACCTCGCCCTCGCCGTCGTCCCTCGCATCCAGAGAGCCACCGCTGGAGGAAGATCCTTCTCCTACCTAGCGGCCAAGACATGGAACTCCCTGCCCGTCCACCTGCGGCTGACCCAGGACCACTTCGCCTTCAGGAAACAGCTCAAGACCTGGCTGTTCGAGCAGTAGCAGACCCCCTCCCCCAAGCGCCTTGAGACCCTTCCGGGTGAGTAGTGCGCGCTATAAATTCCATGATTGATTGATTGATTGAACTAAGTAACCACTTAGGGCATTCTCACACTCGAAACCACTTCAGTGACCCCTTTCCTGTACTTAAACCTGAAAGGCAATTACCAATACTCATGCACATAGCCTTCCCCAAGTGCTTCGTATTGGAGACAATATTGGAATTGGAACGTCATGACCGGTAGGTATTCTGCTGTTTAATATCTTGCCTCATTTACACAGTGAGCCTTACCTTGCACTTTACTTCTTGCTCTTTGCTCAACCAATTCAGCATGAACTCTTTTAAAGTTTTTAATATAGTATCTTTTAACTGCTTTTTAACTGATCTATTCTGTCAGACTTGAAGCCTATCTCCCACCCTCTTACCTTTCTTCTTATTTCCCCGGTCTGCCGCTGTGCCGTTTGTGCGGAGGGAAGTGGTTCCTTCCTGTGACTGTGCTCTTCTTCAGGTGGGGTCAGCAGCCCAGTGTTTCTCTGGCCCAGCCCATTTAGGGAGCATGCTGGGCTGGACGCACAGTGGATAAACAATGGTAGGTTGCCTGTGTACTCCGCTGTTTAATAACTCACCTCATTTACACAATGAGCCTTACTGCACTTTACTTCTTATTCTTTGCACAACTGATTCAGCACAAACTCTTTTAAAGTTTTTAATATTCTATCTTTCAACCGCTTTTTAACCACTAAAGTCTGTCAGACTTGAAGCCTATCTATCTCCCTCTTACCTTTCTCCTTACTTCCCTAGTTCATCATGGCAGTTGTACTGTTTGTGCAGAGGGAATCGGTTCCTTCCTGTGACATCGCTACACTTCCGGTGACTGAGCTCCTCTTCCGGTGGGGTCAGTAGCCCAGTGTTTCTCTGGCTCAGCCCTTTTAGGGAGCCTGCTGGGCTAGACATGCAGCAGATGTGTGCAGCAGGTGTGCCGCTGGCATGCCAGAGGCAAGCACGGCTGCACCCGTCCACGCCTGGACTGCGCATTGCGGCAGAAACCCTGGCCTTTTTACTAGGGACATAATAAAACCTGTTGATTATTCAAAAAATATGCTCCTTGACCTACAGGGACAGAAAAAATCTGATTGCCATCCTCCAACATTGGAAGCTGACTCATTTGACCTTGACTTTGTCTGCCCTATTTGTATCTTCCAGTTACCTCCTGTTAAAGTCAGCCAAACACCTGCCCAGGACCCCCCCTCCCCATCTAACCCACGTGAGAACTCCCTCTCTGGATATTTAATCAATACGAGATCCTTGATCAAAAATAAAGTCGAGTTCTCTGACATTGACTCCTTTCAAAGACCAGACTGGGTTTTTATCACAGAGACCTGGGCCAAGAACTCATACAGCCCTGACCTGGTCGGTGCAATTCCACAGGGATTTGCCCTATCATGATTTGACAGAATAGGCAAAATTGAGGGTGAGTTAGGCATAATGTTTAAGGATTCCTATACCTGTTATATTGAGTTGCTTGAACCCCCTCAGCCCCCTACCAAGGGATATTTTTCTCAAGTACTCTTGACAGAAAGCTTTGGCGGATTTCTACCTTATCGTCCTCCTGGATCTAGATCCTACTTCACCCGGGATTTTACAAATCATATAGAACCCTACCTGGGAAAACAACATCTGACATTCTTGGGGGACTTTTATTTCATCTGGAGAATACCTCATGTAAAGCCTCAGAGACCTTTTAAGAAGCCTTGACATACTGTGGTCTACCTCAACTTGGAAAATAAACAATCCATGATGCAGGACATATACTGGATGGCATATGTTCTAATGATCCCTGTCTTACCAGGACGGAGCCTCTTCCCCTCTCGTGGTCAGACCATTATGCCGTTCCCTTTTCTCTCGCTCTTCCACTATTACACAAAGCTTCTAATAAAGGGACTAATAGACTACTTAAAAGAAACTACAACCGTGTCAACAAGGAATCTCTCTTCAGGGCCCTTAACAACCATCATTGAACAAAATTATGCCAACTTGGCTGCCATAGAGTACTCAATTAGGCTACGGCAGCTATTGACTCCCTTGCACCTCTCAAAGAAGATTATGTAGCTTGGAAAGGCCTGCTGCCCCCTGGTTTTCAGATAAGCTGAGGAAAATCAAATAATCCTTTCGCTGCCGAGAGAGGATCAGGCGGAAACATCTTGAAGTGATCAAAGGGGATGATCCTAAGAGGAAGCTAGCGGAGTTCAAAACAGCCATCAAAGAAGAAAAATCGTTATTTTACTCTTGGAAAACAGAATTGCTTAAGTCCCCCAGGGAACTTTTTAATGTGATCAATCCTCTCTCTTTTCCACCTAGTCCATTATATAACGATAGTTCGCCGGATTTTTGTGACAAGATGGCCAAATATTTCCACTCTAATATTCTAGAAATTCATTCCTACCTGGACTGCCTTAATTAGGACTTTACAATACGCTCAAATGACCATTTCTGAGTCTTCCAACTTTCCTAAAACAGATAAGAGGGAAGCACTGTCTACTTTTCTTCCCCTATCATATGAGCAGACAGATCATCTCCTATGGGGAATTACCTCTGGCACCCCTCTGGAACCCTGCCCCCAGAAATTATGAAACTGGGAAGGGAGCTGATAGCCCCTCACCTAACGTCAATGCTTAATCTGGTCATCTCTTTGGGTCGTTATCCTCTTAGTTGGAAAACAGCGGTTGTCAGGCCTCTACTGTAGAAAGAAAACCTGGAGCCTTTTGAACCTAAAACCTATCGGCCCATCTTGTTGCTACCTGTCCCTGCCGACATGATTCTGGAGATGCATCTAAATTTCCAACTAAGCACCTACTTGGAGCATTAAAATCTGCTTGACGGCTCCCAATATGGCTTCAGAAGTGGCTTAGGATCTGAGACTGCCTTAATATGTGCAGTAAATAACATATGGACCCAAGCAGATGCTGGGCATACTTCTCTGTTAATACTTTTGGACGTATCTGCTACCTTTGATACCATCTCGCCAACAAGAATGATCAACAGTCTTCAGGAAATTGGGGTATCAGACTCCGCTTTGGAGCTTCTGACATCATTTCTGACAGATAGGTCACAGAAAGTAAAGATGGACAAATTCATTACCTAAATACTTCAATATAAGCTTTATTTCTGCAACTTGTGTTATAAAAGCAAAAAGACAGGCATGCATAAAATGTGTTTAAGAGAGTATAAAAACAGTGAGAGAATATAATCCTCAAGACCCATGTCACAGGGTGTACAGAGCTTCTTCCTAAGGCGGAACTTGGTCTATGCAGAGCGGAGACTGTTTGAATATTTGTCACAGTATCCATACGGGTTACCCGGTGCCAGTGCTGGAGTTGCCAAAGAGTAAAATTGAGTCCTGCATTTGTGCCATTGCAAGAGCCCACCTGTTATGATCGAATGAAAACAATTCATATTACCGAAAACATTCATACAGTAAAAAGATTTGCAAAAATTGAGGTAGTACTCAAAAAAGCAAACTTTTAAACAAAAATTAGAGTATTTCAGTTTAAACTTTTACAAGAATATAAGTGCTCAACAATCATATATCAGGATATTCGCAAACTGGACCCTTGTGTTTTCAGGCTGCGAGGTGGGCCAGATTGTCTGCTCTGTACAGAAAAGTGCATGTGCGTTGCCTCCACTAGTGACGTTGTTTCCAAGGGATGTGATGTGATACCCAGGCTGAATAGGCACTGGGGACTGACCCACTACATTCTGCAATACTACTCTCTTGGACCTTTTTCCTGGTGGCCCACATGCAGCCTAGGAACTTAGCTACTGCCCAGACTAATTGAGGTCTAGTATCTGATTTGAGGATATGCAAGGCTTCCCAGTGGTTCTGTGTGCCCATTTGCTGACAAATGGGTTTTGGCCATTTGAGTCTTGAGCACATGTAAGCTGGGCATGTGAACAGCATGTGGGTAACAGACTCCACTGGTGTCTTGCATCCTGGGAAGTTACTGAGGCAGTTTGCTGGTGCACAACTTAGCTGATACCTCGTAGACAGGGAAGGTACCGCACCTGAATTGAATGTACAATTTCCTGTCTTGGGGTGCCTGGATTAGGTCGAGAAAAGGTTCCAGGAGTCTGACCTGTTTATGAATTAAGAATTCTGTAGTGAGTTTCCCTTGATCAGACCTGGTAGTTTGTTGTTGCATCACCCATTCCCAGTAGTGTTGCTTTACTGTAGCTTTATGAAGCAGGGGTGAGTCTGATTTTCCCCACACTTCTTGTAGTTCTACATCGGCCATGAGCTTTCTTACGTTTCTTATCCACCCCACCTTATTGCCGGTATCCGAACGTAAAACTCTATCAGGGCATCAGCACATGACAGTAGCTCCGTAGTCCTCCAGATTCTGGACCAAATAGCAAAGGATGAAGCATAGCAATGTCACTTATGGGTGATGTCCCATGTCTAGCATTAGGGGGAAAAGTGGAGTATTTTGAGGCAATATCACTAAATTCCTTATTAATTTATACTCTGATCTGCTGAGCTCAATTATAATGTCGAATCCCCACAGCTCCCCCATACAGAGCAAAGCTAACTGCTTTAAGGTTGTAAACCTGCAGGGCGGTGGCAATAGGTCTACTCTGGGAGGAGCGATGTTCTTTCTCTAGTGCCCCCGTGACTTGCTTATGACTCAGTACCATCCTAGTCAGATGGGGATTCCAGGACATTTTCTCGGAGAGTCTAACTCCTAAATAGTCAAAAGTGCTAACTCTTTCCAGGGGAGCCCCTCCCAGAGTCAGTTTGCCTTTGTATGACTTATGGGGATTAAAAGCCTTATATATTTGTTTTTTCAGATATTAATTACCAAGTCCCTAGTGTCGCAAAAATGTTTGAATCTGTTCATTAGGAGCTGTAAACCTGCTGGGGTTTTTGACACCAGCAGGGTATCGTCAGCAAATAAAAGGTTTACTACCCTTTCCCCACCTAGAGATTGAGCATCGGCAGGCTCTTCGGATAAAAAACGTACCACTCCATTCATGTACAAGGAGAAAAATGTGGGTGCAAGGAAGCAGCCTTGGCGTCTCCCCTACTAATAGGAATATGGTCTGTGAGCTGCCCCTGCGAACCCCATATTATCCGGCCAAAATTGTCTTCATGCAGGTGGATAACCAAATTAAAGCTGGGTGGTTGAATACCCATATCTTTGAGCATATGCCATAGCCTCTGCCTGGGAACTAAGTAGAAGGCGGTCTTCAAATCAATAAAGGCTAAGTATAGGCTGCCCTGACAGATCACTACAATTTTCCGCTACAGAAGCAGGAAGCAAAATACCTGGTCAATAGTCCCTGTCTTTTCCCTAAAACCGGCTTGGAATTGTGATAGGATTGCATTGTCTTCTGCACATGTTTGGATCTTAGAGAGAAGAGCTTTGCAGAAAACCTTTTAAAGCCCGTCTACCAGGCTAATAGGCCTATAGTTGCAGGGCTCCTCTATTGCCTATTTTGAACATAGGGACCACTTCTCCACCTTCCAGGACCCTGGGACTGGAGCAACACTCGCTTTGGCATTAGCGAGGAGTAGAATATAGCTAGCCCAGTTGGCAATGCCAGAGAGGAAGAGATCCCCCGGGATGCCATCTGGCTTTGGAGCTTTATATGGTACTATTCGGCTGATGGCGCACTCAATCTCGCTCAAGGTGAAGATGTTGCCTCCCGGGGACTGAATAGGGCAGACAACTTTCTCCATCTGGTGCTGATTAGCATCAAAGTAGAGCTTTTTGAAGTGTTCATACCAGGTTTGGGCTGCAATGTGGTTGGGGGGGTTGTGCTCCTAGTTCATCGCTCCAGGTAAATAGGGCCCTGAATGATCTAGAATCTTTGTCGGTGCAAGCTTCCTTAAGTTGCTGCCGACAAGACTCATCCCACACCCTTTTAACATAGTGTAAGGTTGCCTTACTACGCCTTCTAGAACTTCTAATTTGGTCAGTGTCTTTTGATTTGATGGCCAGGGCTAAGTTTAGATGTTTGGTTCTGATGTCCTTTATGTACCAAGAAGCTGGCCCCCCTTTTGATTTGCTAGCCCTTAAATTATTTCAGATTACGGGGAAGTAGGTGCTTATTCTATCAAAGAGGAGGGAGTGGGCTGAATATACTTCTGTCATTCCTTCTGCACTTTGGGCGAGGGACTGTAGTTTGAGTGTGCCTGCCCCCACTTCTTGCTATACGCTCACAATCTTATCTTCATTTAAGGCTACCTTCTGCCATTTCAGTCTGCGGCAGTCGTTGGATGGAAAGACTTCCTTGGGAATGCTCAGGGAGTCAGTTTTGGTAGGATGGCCGCCATAAAGTGGCTGCCTACTTAAACAAAATGGGTTATGGTCACTATCGGATGTGAACCCCACAGTCATGTCAAACACACTTTTCCAGAGCCTAAAATCTAGAAGAATGTAGTCCATATGAGATGGGCTACTTATCCTATTGAAGGTATTCGCACCCGGACTGTCAAATGGCGTTCTCCCATTCGCAGCCCCTAGTCGATGTTATAGGTTTAGAGCGTTTACCTGGAGTGCCAACTGTGTCCATTTCTTGACTGGGGGGAGATCTAGGGAAGGAACAGCCCACTTCAGCTCATCTTTGCATGTCCCTACTATGTCATCTTTGTCCAAGGGTTTGGATGTCGTATAGAAGTCACCCGCTATTATAAGTCTTGATTGTTTGGGGCTCTTGACTAGTAGCTCCTCCAATTGCTTAAGTATAGTAGAAAGTCTGCCACCTCTAATCCTCCTCACATATATGTTAAACAACTCAATGAGTTTCCCCATGGGGCACTGGATGCAGATCCCCAGATTATCTGGGCCACCAGTGACAAGAGTGGTAATTTGGCCACCCAATGTGATCATAACCCATATTATCAAACCCCCTGCTGGTTATCATACCCCCCTGGTGGTTGCTGGTGAGCTGTAAGAGGTGTACCCTGGCTTATAGTGGTGCAACACTCTATGTACCAATTCTATTCTGACTCCATCCCTATTTTCTGTGGAATTCCACAAGGTTCCCCATTCAACATATATGTTTCTCAGTTGGCCAAGGTAGTTGGATCCTTGGAGATGGAAGCCTTGTCCTATGCTGATGACACACAAATAATTTTGTCCATCACAAACAGAATTTAGGCCTCCATAGCAAATTTTACCAGATGCATTAGGGCCGTAGCCGCTTGGATGGTGAACAACTATTTGCGACTCAATGGGGACTAAACAGAGGTCCTGGTCTTTGGCAGCCTACAGTCCATATGGTCTCACTACTGTTGGCCAAAAATTCTCGGACCATGCCCTTGTCAAGCTGCATCATCAAAGATTCTTGGTATCATCATAGTTGAGAGTTCACTCTCTTTTGAACCCCAGGTCAAAAGCACTGTCTCAATTGTTTTCTGGGTTATTAGGATCCTGAGAAAGATCTTCTTATTTCTCTCTCTCTCTCTCTCTCTCTCTTCTTGAAAGCAGGCAGTTGTTGCATTAATTTTGTCCAGGCTGGATTATTGCAACACTCTTTACCTTGACATTAACAAGCGATCCATTTATAAACTGCAACTTGTCCAGAATGCCGCAGCGAGACTCGTTATGGATCTTCCTAAATTTCACTCGGTATCCACGGCAATCTGCAAATTGCATTGGCTTCCTTTAGAAAAGAGAATGCTGTCTATGGCCATATGTATGGTCCATAGGGCACTTCATAATTCTGGCCCTGAAGGAACAACTCTTGCAACAGTTCGTTCCCACCAAAAAGCTGCGGTCTGCCAATAAAAACTTGGCTGGTAGTCCCCAGGTTTACGAGGGGTAGGTGAGGTGGAAGAGCCTTTGCCGTTGCCGCTTCCAGTCTTTCGAACACTCTCCCCCTGTCAATATCTTGCCAAGAATCACATCCTCTCTTCTACAAGTCCTTAAAGACATCGCTTTTCGCACTTTAATATCTGAAAGTCCTATTTCTCTTACATTGGCCGCTGGTTTCTATCCCTGGCGCCTTAACACCCTTGTACAAAGTGTGCGCTTTACAAGATGATCATTCATTAGGGTGATATACTCATGGATAATCCAGTCTGTGGATGGTGTCTCTGTACAAGTTAATTGGTCAATTTTTTCAGTGTGCAACATTGTGTATTTCACATCTCTGCATGCCATAGTTATCTGTCTTTCAGCCAGATCATATTCAGAAAACAGACTGGTTGTGGTGATGTAACGCCACAGCACGTGGCCAGGAGGTAGGGTTTGCTACTTCCATGTCAGCATTATGACGGAATGTAATTGTGACTGTACCTGTTGTAAAATAGACATGTCCCACTGTAGTATGTCAGTTGCAGAAGACAAGGTTGTCCAGTGAATACATTTTGGATGATGAAGTGGTCATACCTTTGTCAACCATACCCACAGACTTTTGCATGTTTACCCTGTCGTTCTCTTGAAATCTCTGTGCAGCTTTCTGCTGAGAAATCTTCCATAGCTTGTATATTCCATACAAGAAGTGCTTTTGATGTGGGTTTCTGGGACTGAGTAAGAAATTCCTGATATCCACGTCCTCAGCCAGAAGGGACAAGTGTTGTTTTACCTGGGAAAGTTTTGAGGTCTTTAGCCAATCTAAAAATCAGGGAGAGGGGGGATCAGGAGCCAGTTAATGGTCCAGTGCCTATGCTCCGCAAAGTCAATGAGGTAATCAAAATGAGGCACTGTTCCGTAGTGAGTGTTGTCGAAAGGCAACCTACACTTACACAAAGGTAAGAGGTGAAACAGAAGGAGATACTAGGTCAGGGACTTAGTGATTAGGGTGGGAAGAGTCACAAATTGTCTCTTGTAGCCCTCACACATCCCGAAGAATGTCATGCTTTATCATCGGGCGGTTGCTCCTCGTCGGGCCGGCGGTGCAATGCCCTACGGGTCCCCCGAAGGGTCTCTTTAGCGGAGATCTTTTAGAGAACTGCCGATGAGTGCATGTGGGTGTGTGGATCTAAGTACCATGTGAGAGGTGAGGGTAGTGCGTGCAGTGTAGGTTAAAATTACCTAAGGGTTTCCAAAAAAGAAGGTTATTTTTAATAAAGAGGTACCCTTGGTAAACTAAAAAACCCGTAGGTTGACAGTTACCAATAGCGACGCAATGTGTCCAGGTAACTAAATTATGGTCGACATGTTTCACGCCTGGGGAGGTCAGGAGGATCCTTGGCGTTTCATCAGGACCGGAGGTGAGGGTGATGTGAGGTGGGTGCACGAACGTATTAGTGTGAGTGGGGTATCATTAGCCCTCTCACAGATCCAACAGGGGGTAAGTGAAGTCGCCTCCTACACTAATTGTGAGTGGCTCTTAAATAAGTTATGCCCCCTGTGATCGCGACCTAGAACAGTGGGAAAAAAAGAACAAAACAGAGAAGAGGATAGTTTAAAAACAGATATACCGCTCATGGTAGTTCATGTAGAGCGTATGTATATTAACATCCTGAACACGTAACCATGAGACAGTTGGTCCAAACAGGAGGTGAGACATGAAACTCATGAGTTCAGTTCCAGTTCCTCCATGAATGGTGTGTCCTGTGTCCGCACCAGGCAGGGACATTAAAGGGAGGGCGCCATCGAACTCAACTCGAGAAGTCCGAGTGAGTTCAATAGGCGTCCCAACCCATGTACCCCCCAGCCGATGCTGAGACAGCAGGTCATTACCAAGTACGGCAGGTAACGATCTAAAGGGCACAGACACAGGAGAGGGCTGCCACATGCCCCAAACTTCCCCCAGTCGGAAAATAGCGGGGTTGGAGCGTAGTGCTGGCGCTTACCTAAAAGTGGAGCAAAAGTTACTTCATGAGTTTAGCGGCGTTGGGTGCCCACACCTTCTTGGGCTGCAGGTGTACGGTCAATGGCAGTGCAATGATCGGGCCCATTGGCGGGGTGGGAGAGAAAGGAGAGGCGTGTGCAAAGGACAACGTTAGCGGTACAGTAAATAGCAATCATGGTCGAGACTTACTTCCAAAGTGGCTGCAATCAGCGGATAGGAATCAAGGGGTACTCACGGTTTGCTCGGGTGTCAGCTCTAGAAACCTACCCAATCCAGACGCCAGCTCGTAGGTAGAGTGAAGTGGGGATCTGGCTGTCCTTAAAGTGTTGACAAAGGAGCATGTGGGGAGGTTCATATTTCCGGAAGAGCGTGTCATGCTTCGTCAGCAGGGAGAGGAGTGTGCATGCGTGTAGCTGGCCCCGTGTGAATGCTCATGCGTGCATACGTCTAGTGTATCATGCTCGTAGTGCGCATGCGTAGCGTAGAGAAACAGTGAGCTAATCACGGGCAGAAGTGGTTCAGCACTCTAGAGCACTTATTGCCTTGCTGGAAAATGTGCACATAAAAGTAATAATAACGCCCGAAAAAATGATATAACGAGCATGTACAGGCAAGTGCCTCCTCTGCTAATGTGTGGTAAGCAGGACAAATGAGTTTACTGTGTATCCAGTATGGAGTGAGTATATATGTTAAAAGCTCAAGTAACGATGCCTGTAATGTTGTTACAGGTGTGCCCCAATGTCTCCTCAATCAAATACTGAAGCATGGAGGTAGAAATAGAGGTGATATGGTAGGGGGCGCAAGTAATGCTGTCAACATCCCTGGTAGTGTGGGTTGGAGGTAGTACGCGAGTGCACACATCTCTTAGTACTGGGGTGTAGGAGAGAGGTTAACCAGTAGCAGGGTCAGCCTGCAGTAATGTCAATAGTTGTCTAAAGGAACGACTGGATCAGGCAGTTATATCAGGAAAGTTGCTTTTCAAAAGGCCCACACATGAAGGGTGGTGGAGGACTCTACAGTTCTGACCACGGGATTTCATCGTTCAGGCCCTGTGTGTCAGTGTGGAGGCGGTGGACCCAATGTTGTTCGTGTCTAAAGAGAGAGTTGCTGTTCCAGCACGGATTTGCCTCTAGGATGGTCCACTGGATGGCTTCACATGGGTGGCCTTTTTCCAAGAAGTGGTTAGTCAATTTGGTAGCTGCATTATCAACCTCCTACGAGAATCTGAACTCCTTACCCAGACCCCGGCAGGGTTCGTCTCAGCACTCATCGCACTGGCACTCACCAACAACTTTTTCATGTACAAAACCACCATATACCACCAGGTACAAGGTACCAGTATGGGTAGCACCTTTGCGCTGAGCCTGGCAGGCCTGTACATGGCCCATTTTGAGACTACCCATATCTTTTCAGACACCAACCCCTTCCATGAGCATCTTGTAACCTGGAAACATTACATTGATGATATTTTGATCCTTTGGAGGGGGCCCAAAACCTTGGCATTGGCGTTCCAGGAATGGATCAACAATCAGGATCCACACCTTCGATTTATGATGACGACCAGCAAGGAGAAGATCCCCTTCCTGGACCTTTCCATCAGCCTCGAGAATGGTATATTACAAACCACCACATACAAGAAAGGTACAGACTGTAACAGCCTTCTTAGTTTCAAAAGCTACCACCCCAAAACTTTGAGAGAGAACCTACCCTACGGTCAATTCCTGAGAATCAGACGCAATTGCAGCAAAATACAAGATTTTGAACTTGAAGCCAACCACCTGGCAGACAACCTTGCTCAGAGACACTACCCAGGACAGGTGATCAGAAGAGCTAGAAAACGGGCCAGGAACAACACACGTGAAAGTCTTCTGGAAACTAGGGAACCCAAAACTAATGGTCTCATCACCTGTGTCATGACCTTCACCCCCCTATCAAACCAAACCAAAAAAATAATCAACCGGAACTGGAGGTTCCTCAATAGTGATAATCTGGATATTCCGACCCCCCGGTTTGCCTTCAAAAGGACGGAAAACCTACGTGACCAGTTAATCAACACACGACCACGAGCTCAACAGATGACCAAAGAAACCACCCTGTGGGACCTCCCAGCTGTCACAGGACACTATCCTTGTGGCACATGTGGGGCATGTTCCTCTATGCGACACACAAAATTCTTACAACTGGGAAACTTGAAATGGGAACAACGCAAACACACTAATTGCAATATAACGAACTGTGTATATCTCATCACATGCCTGTGCACTCTCCAGTACATTGGGATGACGACCAGAGCCATCAAGAAAAGGATCAGCGAACATAAGAGCACAGTGCGACGAGCACGCTCAGCTACCAAATTGACTAACCACTTCTTGGAAAAAGGCCACCCATGTGAAGCCATCCAGTGGATCATTCTAGAGCCAAATCCGTGCTGGAACAGCAACTCTCTCTTTAGACGTGAACAACGTTGCGTCCACCGCCTCCACACTGACACACAGGGCCTGAACGATGAAATCCCGTGGTCAGAACTGGAGAGTCCTCCACCACCCTTCATGTGTGGGCCTTTTGAAAAACAACTTTCCTGATATAACTGCCTGATCCAGTCGTTCCTTTAGACCACTATTGACATTATTGCAGGCTGACCCTGCTGCTGGTTAACCTCTCTCCTACATCCCAGTACTAAGAGATGTGTGCACTCGCGTACTACCTCCAACCCACACTACCAGGGATGTTGACAGCAATACTTGCGCCCACTACCATGTCACCTCTATTTCTACCTCCATGCTTCAGTATTTGATTGAGGAGACATTGGGGCACACCTGTAACAACATTACAGGCAGCGTTACTTGAGCTTTTAACATACATACTCACTCCATACTGGATACACAGTAAACTCGTTTGTCCCACTTACCACACATTAGCAGAGGAGGCACTTGCCTGTACATGCTCGTTATATCATTTTTTCGGGCGTTATTATTACTTTTTTGTGCACATTTTCCAGCTAGGCAATACATGCTCTAGAGTGCTGAACCACTTCCGCCCGTGATTAGCTCACCGTTTCTCTACGCTACGCATGCGCACTACCAGCACGATACACTAGACTATGCGTGCATGAGCATTCGTACGGGGCCAGCTACACGCATGCGCACTCCTCTCCCTGCTGACGAAGCATGACACGCTCTTCCGGAAATAGGAACCTCCCCACACGCTCCTTTGTCAACACTTTAAGGACAGCCAGATCCCCACTTCACTCTACCTACGAGCTGGCGTCTGGATGGGGCAGGTTTCTAGAGCCGACACCCGAGCAAACCGTGAGTACCCCTTGAGTCCTATCTGCTGATTGCAGCCACTTTGGAAGTAAGTCTCGACCATGATTGCTATTTACTGTACCGCTAACATTGTGCTTTGCACACGCCTCTCCTTTCTCTCCCACCCCTCCAATGGGCCTGATCATTGCACTGCCATTGACCGTACACCTGCAGCCCAAGAAGGTGTGGGCACCCAACGCCGCTAAACTCATGGAGTAACTTTTGCTCCACTTTTAGGTAAGCGCCAACACTACGCTCCAACCCCGCTATTTTCCAACTGGGGGGAGTTTGGGGCATGTGGCACGCCCTCTCCTGTATCTGTGCCCTTTAGATCGTTACCTGCCGTACTTGGTGATGACCTGCTGTCTCAGCATCGGCTGGGGGGTACATGGGTTGGGACGCCTATTAAACTCACTCGGACTTCTCTAGTCGGACAGTAGAGGGAGCAGTGGAGCAGCAGTAGAGCAGCAGAGCGGCAGAGCGGCGGAGAGCAGAGGAGCAGTTGTTCGTGGCTCTGAATCGCCCGAGGCAGTGAGCCTCTGTGCACGGCAGCACTTAGCAGCACGCAGCAGCCGGGAGCCGTGAGAGCCGTGAGCAGAGCCGTGAGCAGAGCTGGGCACAGAGCAGGACACAGAGAGGAGAGCAGAGGAGAGCCGTGCCGTGCTGTCGGCCTGGCGGCCTGGCGAGGGAGGTCCGAGGGAGGTCCGATTCGGTCCGAACTACTGTCGGGTCCAAGCACAGTCACAGTCGCGGCCACGCCAGTGGAGGTGGAGGTAGGATTACAGCTGGTGGCCACGAGCGGGGCGACAGCAGTGGGGCAAAGCAGCGAGGTGCCTACAGAGAGCTCTGCTGCCTCATCGCCGTACCACACAAGACTGCACTAGATTGCAGAGCCCGCAAGCTTCAGCCGCGTCCTACTGCTCCCCTTACCCTTCCCGCCGCAGTGACCTCGGTGCTCTCTACTACAGCTGGCAGAGAGGGGAGACTTGAAGGGGTGAGGGAAGTGAATAGGGGGAGGGGAGTGTTTAACCTCCTGCACTGCTCCCCACAGCACCTTAGCCTGGTGTGCAGCCGGCGAAGCAAGCACCTGCGACCTGTGACCTGCGACCTGCGACCTGTGACCTGTAACAAGTGGCCAGAGACAAGTGGCAGAAAGGAAGCAGAAGTAGAGCCGAAGTGTGGGTAGGGGGTCTCGTGCTCTCGCCCGCCCTCCTGCCACACTCTCCTGTCACACCCGGTCTACCCGAGATGAGATCTGGCAAAGTGAGGGCTTTGGACCCACAAAAGAAAAAGAAAAGCGAGGGAAAACAACGATTGCAAACACAGACTCTGAGCCTGTACCTAATCTGCTGTTGTGTGATCCTGAAGCCACAACTGCTAGCACGCCCCAATCCACCTGCAAGGACCCTGACAGGACGGCCTGCAAACCTTTCAGCAACCAGCCAAAGATAACGTCAAAATTCACCTACTTAAAAGACGCCGGCTCAGCGATCTTCTCAAGTAACATGAACATCGCTGGCCTTCCAACCCCCCTAAGTACCCTAGTGACAGTCATCAAGGGCAACTCAGCGTCGAATGGGGGGACTTCGACCTCCCGAAGCAGTCACACGTCAGCCAGTGTTATTACCAAGCCTCCAGAGGAAGCAATCAAGTCCTCCCCTATCGAGCAAGTGCGTCAACACAACCTAGCACTATCCTACGTCGCCAAACCCAACTCTGCACATAAGCCACTGGGCCTACAAGTAGAACTAATTGGAGAAAAAACAAGTAATTTGGATGATTTAAACGACTTAAGTGATTTGCAAAATAAAGTCAGTTTCAGCATTCCGTGCAGCCAAAATGGTGAATTTTCAAACTACCACAAAATGGCTAACCCTACGGTTTCGAGGACGGAAGGAGTACTCACCATCCTTGGGGATGGCACAATAGACTCAGCTAAACAGGAACAACATAGGGTGAGGAAACCGGACCCCACTGAAATTATAGAGGACGCAGCTGAGGCAGACGACAGCACTAAAGAATTCTCCTACTTCGAGTCAAAGGAATGGGAAAATATGCTGCATTCATACGGGAATACCACCTTTGGACACCCGCTACCACCAGCGCCACCAAGGCAGGACAAAAGCGCGGGCCCTTCACAAGAGATGGCATGGGCCACGGCCCTTGATATTCTTCAAAAGTCAGCTGACGCTATGACTTATCAGGCGAACAAAATGGATATCCAAATCAGCCTTCTAAACACGCTTGCCGTGTATGTAGTCAAAATTGACGACAGGATCTCAAACTTAAACAGCCCAAGAAGAGGCAGACCACCCGCAACAAGGATGTGACTGCACACCAATAGTGGAGAAACTCAGCTCACTCCCAGGTATAATGGAAAAGCTAGTGGTAGACCTTAAAGAAATAGCAAAAGTCAAACCCATCCCCGGAAAAGGCAGTGACGTCGACTTAGGAGACCCATGCGAAGATCCTCAAGTAACAAAAGCTCCTAACTCAAGGCCAAGAGGGGCTGAAGGGATCAACTCCCCTCAACCCCAAGATCTATCTGGGCTCGTGAGCCGCAAGAGGGAACAGCAATCATCTCCGGTAAACAGCAGAGCAAACTCTACCTGCCTCACTTCAACATAACGAGAGCAGGGAGTATCATCGGGGAAGGGGATAAGACAAAGGAAGCGGAAAGGACGAAATAAAATGAGAAGGGGAAAACAAGACCTAAGCCTCTACCCGATGTTCAATACCCTCAGACGTCCGGCAGCCACAGGGGTCGACGATCTAGTAAACTCTGCCGTGCCACCAATCATAAGGGAAGAACAACCAACTACGCAAGATAGCGAAAAACGGAAGAGTGGCTTCAGCCCTCCGTCAACGGAAAAGGACCCAGCAATGGCACCTTCAGCAAAAAGGGCGCACAGTGGGACAAAAGAGCAAACCACAAGCACCCACCTGGCTCCTAAAAAACACACCTAGTATGCAGAACATCACGACCCAGAGCCAATCATCCTGCCCCATGACAAATCATCTCGGTGGTACCATGACCTCAAATCAGGCATTTACAATTAGCCGCGCCAATTACCAACAGGGCGCAATTCCAGCTAGTAGCAAAGGGACTGTGGGACAAGGGCTAAATGAAAAGCTCGCTGGAGCGCTGAATGAAGACCAAGCCACGGGCCCTCTGCCAAAAGTTTCTCACACATCTGGGCACAAAGAACAGAGGCAACTCCAAGGACGCTAAGTACAGCAATTAGTGGGGACGCCCGCTTTACCTACTTCTATCCAGAATACCAGTCAAAAGGCAGCCATGACATTCTAAATCGTGGCAACATCATAAAGCTGATTCAAGCATCAGGTCTGTCAAACCAATTAACCACACAAGACATAACATCGATAGAATTCATTGCACTGTGTCAGGGCCAAACAAACGAAACAACAAAGGTCACCTGGAGCTCAGTAGAGGCAATGAACAACATCCTAGGGCAAACTGACACCTTTAAGCAATGGGGTATACAGATAAAACCGGGCAGGGAACCGGGTTATCCACACATTCTGCAGGCAAGCCATGGCGAGGATCACAGACGACCAGGGAGGAGTGCAGTGTATTCGGTCCTCAGGGGTGCTTGCAACAAAATCCCCACTCCTGTTCACAAACAGAGGGAACCAAGAGAAGATGGTATTACATCACTTAGGGATCTGGAAGAGGTCGGATCATGGTCATGGTTGGCAGGCACCCTGAACACAACTCGACTTTTACGATGACAGCCCAACAGGGAAAACCGCCACGAAATGCCTCCCTTAAAGATCTGTTCATGGAACATCAATGGCCTAACAAGCAAACTTGAGGATAATGCCACAATTTCTTACTTCCAGGAATTCGATATACTACTACTACAAGAGACATGGCTCTTTGAACCGCAGCACATAGAAGGTTTTAAAACCCATCACATTCCAGCCCATAAATTGAATCGGCCGGGAAGAGGAAGCGGCGGTCTCGCAATCTACATATCAACTAAAAACGCAGTTACCTCTTGGGATCTTCTGGGCTCACCACACTGTCTCCAATGTGTGGGAACTTCTTACACCCCTAGAAAAGGTCAACGCTGGATCTTGATCTTAATGAACGCCTAAGTCCGCCCAACTACAGCATCAAGGCAATCCTTTACAGAAGAAGTGATTGCGACAGTAGTGAGAGTGAAAACTGGACCCCTTGATCCAGAAATCTTACTAACCGGTGACTTCAATATGTGGCTAATGTCAGACTTAGAGAACGAGGTCACCAAATCACATGACAGCACTTGGGAGATACCATCGCTGGTCCGCCCAGGATGGCATAAGAACGATCCAAAGGGACGTTCCCTTCAAGGCAATCTTGAGAATCTGGGCCTCAGAGCCCTTAACGGACGCTTTCCCTCAGATAATCCCCCGCGCTTCTCCTACATATCGAAAAAAGGCACTTCACTAATAGACTACACATTCGCCAGTCTCTCTCTTTTCCATCAAATAATAGATTTCAGTCTAGGGAGCAGAACTGAGAGTGACCATATCGTTGTGGACCAGTGTCATGCAACTCGATGAAGGAAGGGCACTGCCATCCGAGAGTTTCACAATCAATCTAAAACAAATCAAATGGTCCTTCAATAATCTCCAACAAGTAGCAATAGAGGCTAAAGGACTTATCGAGCGCCACAGCAGATGCCCGGACGACACAATCTCCAACTGGACAATATTTGCAACTGATCTCTCCGACAAATACGCGCAACCAGTAAAGCATGCGATCCAGACTGGGCGGAAGCAGACGCCCAGCTTGAATCTTGAGATACAAGCTGCAACAAGATCCATGAACCGGACTTGGCGGGCGCTAAAAAGTGATCCAACGGACCCTACAAAAATAACAAAATTGAGAGCGGCCCGCAGCCATCTTAAGAAAGCCAAAAGAGAGCTACGCACTAATCAATGGAACTCGTTCTGGGCGAAACTACAGCATGACATTAAAATGAACAACTCCGCAAGGTTTTGGAGGACAATTAACAGTGCATCTGGGCGCGCATCGGAAGTCGCTTCATCAAGCAAATTGGAGTCAGAATGGGCGGTGTTTCTCCGTCTCCACTTCAACGATCGGGATGCAAATATGCAAAATCAGAGGCTCCAAGTCGAAGACAAATCGGCACATAAAGCAGCCGACTGGGCACTTGTTCTGAACATCACAAATCCGCCAATGAAAGTATGCCGGAACGACGAACCAAAAATGAAAATAACAAAAGAGAGCCCTCTGCCTCAAAGCAGTATTGAAACTACAACAATCCAGAAGGCAGATATTGAAAAACTGATTAAAAAGGGACGGAAGGACGGGCCCCAGGTCCAGGAGGAATCCCTCAAGCCTTGTTCAAGGAAGATGCATCTTTCTGGGCTGGGAAGCTAAGCACCTTATTCAATTCAATTTGGCAGAATAACATCATACCGCCCTCTTGGCGGGGATCTATTCTCGTACCAATCTTCAAAGGTGGGGAAAAACAATCCCCGAGGAATTACCGCCTCATTGCCCTCATCGACAACGAAGCTAAGTACTTTGCTGGAGTTTTGCTTAACTCACTCAGGGCATGGGCGGATGACAACTCTGTTATTCCCCCGAATCAGACTGGGTTTACAAGCAATACAGGCACATCTGTCAATCTCATGACCCTCTCCTGTCTGATTGACCAAGCTAAGTTTAGCTCCTGCCCACTCTACATGGGATTTATCGACTTCCAAGCAGCCTTCGATAACGTGAACAGATCAAAGCTCTGGCAGAAGTTGTCCAGCCTCAACATTCCAACGACCTCCTAAGAGCTATACAACTTTTACATCAGGACACATGGGTCAGGATCAAGGTCGGGGACGGCTCAAAATTATCCCGCCCAATTCCAACGGGAAAAGGACTAAAACAGGGCTGTGTCCTGGCCCGACACTCTTTAACTTATTTCTATCCGACCTTCCAGAAGCTCTAAATAATGTCAATTCTCATGCTCCCAAAGTAACCGGCCTGTTGTTGTCAAACCTTCTATACGCCGACGACGTGGTCCTTCTGAGAAAAACAGAGATCGGAATGCAAAGGCTCCTGGACGCCACTCTTGAATATTCAAACAAGAACGAGCTTGTGATCAACAACAAGAAGACCATAATTCTGGCAGTTCGTCCAGGGAAAGCCAAGACTTTGTCCTGGACCCTGAATAAGGAAAGCATCGTCGAATCCAACTGCCACAAGTACCTTGGAGTCACATACAACAATAATGACAAATACAAATCCCACTTAGAAGAACAAAAAAGGAAGGGTGCTGTACTTGCTTTTGCAATTGGCTCAATCCAAAAGAAACTACAAGGTCCAACTCTCGCACCTACATTACAGGTTGCGCAGGCGAAAATCATCCCTACCCTAACTTATGGCAGCGAAGTCCTTAAAGGACTAGACAGCTGCCAATTGGACAAAATAATTTCAAAGATCTACAGATCAGTGTTCAAGTTACCAACCCAAACATCACCGGCACCAATCAGGTTGGAACTTGGAATTTGCCAGCAATCACTTGCCAGAGCTATGACTTTTCTCGTGTGCTGCCACAAACTAAGGTCATCTAAGGAGGGAAGTCTAGGCAACCACCTGTGGGCCAGTCTCGACACAAACACATGGCGAGCAGGTCACAACTATTTGGTAAAAGGCTTAACAACTTTAGGCCTAAACGATCTCTGGAGCATGCACATAAGCCAGAAGGAATTCAAACGGCTAGCGAAAACAAGCACAAAACAACTTTCAACAGTGGAAGACAAGGCTCGCCTAGCCAAAAGAAGTCACGGGTGGCTGACGCTGCAATCTTACGCCTCGCTGATCCCACAGCAGTACCTAACTGTACCCTTTACTGCACGAACAAAACTAAGTTTCTTAAAATTGAGACTGGGCGTCATTAACTTGTTGGTTCATTTGCCAAAATGGAAAAGAGAGCATGGACGAGATCTCTGCCGACTTTGTGGGGATCAAAAAGAAGACATTATACACATCATATGTCTATGCCCAAAATTACTGACTAAAAGACGGGCCCTCCTTAAGCACCACTGGAACACAAAAAAGATTAGAACTTGCAGAGCAGCAGTCTTGGCCTGCTTTGATCCTAAGAACACTAAATTAAACTGTGCTCTAGTAAGGTTCATGGCTCACGCAGAAAAAAAATCTCTGTGAGGGACCCTTAATCAGCGATCCTCCGTCGGCATAACATTTTGGCTGGTTCCACCCGACATCCCCACTCTCACTGGACTAAATTAGTCCTATTTTAAATGAATTTTCGATATTTTAATTTTGTAATTGCAATGGTTTTTTCAATCACGCAATAAAGTATTATTATATATTGCCACTCGGACTTCTCGAGTTGAGTTCGATGGCGCCCTCCCTTTGATGTCCCTGCCTGGTGCGGACACGGGACACACCATTCATGGAGGAACCGGAACTGACCTTATGAGTTTCATGTCTCACCTCCTGTTTGGACCAACTGTCTCATGGTTACGTGTTCAGGATATTAATATACATACGCTCTACATGAACTACCATGAGCGGTATATCTGTTTTCAAACTCTCCTCTTCTCTGTTTTGTTCTTTTTTTCCCACTGTTCTAGGTCGCGATCACAGGGGGCATAACTTATTTAAGAGCCACTCACAATTAGTGTAGGAGGCGACTTCACTTACCCCCTGTTGGATCTGTGAGAGGGCTAATGGTAACCCACTCACACTAATACGTTCGTGCACCCACCTCACATCACCCTCACCTCCGGTCCTGATGAAACGCCAAGGGTCCTCCTGACCTCCCCAGGCGTGAAACATGTCGACCATAATTTAGTTACCTGGACACATTGCGTCGCTATTGGTAACTGTCAACCTATGGGTTTTTTAGTTTACCAAGAGTACCTCATTATTAAAAATTACCTTCTTTTTTGGAAACCCTTAGGTAATTTTAACCTACACTGCACGCACTACCCTTACCTCTCACATGGTACTTGGATCCACACACCCACATGCACCCATCGGCAGTTCTCTAAAAGATCTCCGCTAAAGAGACCCTTCGGGGGACCCGTAGGGCATTGCACCGCCGCCCGACGAGGAGCAACCGCCCGATGATGAAGTTTGACATCCTTCGGGATGCGTGAGGGCTACAAGAGACAATTTGTGACTCTTCCCACCCTAATCACTAAGTCCCTGACCTAGTATCTCCTTCTGTTTCACCTCTTACCTTTGTGTAAGTGTAGGTTGCCTTTCGACAACACTCACTACGGAACAGTGCCTCATTTTGATTACCTCTTTAGCCAATCTAGGCATAACTTTTCAACACTATATGATGTCACCACCCCTGCATGTTTTGCTTGTACATTTCGTAGGTCAGGCCTGTTTATCTTAAACCCTCCTGTTTTACCCAGGAACCTAGACTGACATCTGTCTGTGTCTAGAGGCCAAGCAGAGTAAATCAGATTGGTATTTGTGTGCATATTCTTCTTTGCCGGTGTAGGTGCAAGCCTATAGTAATAAGAGGCTGGGTCGGATGTGTCAAAACCAGAAAAATATGCAAACGTCTGTGCAAATGTTTTTTAACTACCTTTCGGCAATGTTGGGCAATGTTCCAATTAGGTGCAGTTGTAAAGAGCACATGGGATACTAGCTTTGTGTAAAAAATGGTGACCATAATTTTGATAACAGATCATGCTTCTAAAATTACTTGTACCATCATACAATTCATCATTAGAAAATGCTGCAGAGTGCTCTAGCTCTGAAAGCAAATTATGCACAGTTTCAGTGTCCCAATCATCATATAATGTTCTAGAGGTGATGATATAATTTTAAGAAATATTAAACAAATGTGGAATTTGCAAAAGTTCAATTGGAAAATATACATCATATGATACCCTGTCCCATACTATGTCATCCGGAACTGAAACTGCTGTAATGTTCACCAGGGACAGGTCCCTTAGTTCACATTGTGATGATGCATTTGGTTTTAGAACCAAGTTCCCATGTTGGACTGCAGAGCATTCTGGGAGATAATGGGGCTCTGTAAGATGGACCAAATTCTTTCTAGCCCTGTTTTTCTCCTCTGACCCAATCTTCGGGACCCAGGCAGGTTTTGCCGAAACTGCTTTCACTTCTCCAGTGGTGGTGCATTTCACTTGGATGTTGATTTGTAAAGCTCTATACTCTTTTAGGTCATTTTAAAACATCCAAACAATCATTTGGGTCAAAGGGAAGAGGAATCCTTTGGGAAGGAACACCGTTTATCACATAGCAGACCAGTAGCTCAAGCTGTACAGGTCTACGATGCAAAGGCAGTTAGTACAGCATTGTACGGAGCAGAGTTGTGGGGTTTTGAGAAGGCCCACGACCTCTGCAGATCCAAGCATATATTCCTCAGGGACTTAGTGATGCTGCTCAAATGTGTTCCCCTTACCCCCTTTTTGCTTGATATGGGCAGATAATCCATTTGCGATGTAGCAAGGCGTCGCCTGTTGCTCTTTTGGGCTCGCAGTAGGTGAACCACTAGGCTTTTACCTTATGCCGAAGCTCTATCTGAATTCATCAGGCTTGACACAAGCTGAAAAGTGGGTTGGATTTCTAGTGTCAGAAAAAAGATGTTCGCTTTAGGGCTCCAAGCACATTGGGACAAGCAGGACCCACCGAGGAAAGAAGAGCTCAAGCGTCTCTACTGGGAATGGGTGGACCAGCAAAAATTTAATAAACCAAACCTGGGGAGGTTAACTGCAGAATTTTATCTTCACAAGCAGGATAGACACTTAGAGCCCTTTTAAGATATAATCAAGGTTCCATGGGACAGGGTGTTGTATATTGACTTCAGGCATGGGACACACCCCATTTATGATATTACAGCTAACTGGCACCCATGCAACCCAACATCTAAAAACTGTCCATGCTGCAGGGGCCTGGTAGAAAGCGTCGCCCATGTTATGCTCACGCCAAGGGCGAAGTTGCTCAAACCGGTTTCCCAAAATCTAGGCACACTGGACCATCGCACTGCCCTGCGCATTTTTAGATCAGACCCTAGACCACTCTTTGTCAGCAGTGTGGCAAGTTTTTAAGCCATGCATGGTCTATAAGACAAAAGATTCTGACAACAGTAGTCGCTAGTAGTGTGAGGGTTGCATATAGTTGATGGACGGCTCTTAAGATGCAAACTACATTTTATTTATGCATCTGTGCATGTGCATTTTATAGTTTTAGTCTCCTCAAAATGCTACCCTGAGGGGAGATTCCAGACAGGGCCAACCTGCTGATGACCATAATACATACCATCTTAGTGCACCCGTCCCCTCTTTTTAGAATGTATTTTATGTAGTATTTTTTTCTGTCATGTTCTATAATTATGAGACTTTTAGCTCTATTTTCTGAACAGCACGCTGCACTTTGGCTGCAGCAGGATATTTGGATTGATTGATTGTATATAGCTGTCTGAAATATGCCATTGTATCAATTGATCTTTTTTTATATCTTCTTTTTATCCAAATGGTGTTTTTATAGCTTTTATGATGCAAACTATCGAAATAAAGCTTATACAACAACATTTAGGTCAAATGGAGTTTCAGCTACCACTTTCCTGACACTATCGAGGTGTGAGACCCACATCCTCAACCCAAACAGGATGTCAGAGTGTGTTTGAATGGCCACGGATTTACTTCACATGGTGTTAAGTGCCCTCTGGACCCCATATAGATGATTAACTCAACTGCCACCCAAGCCTAATAACCTAGCTGTTAAGGATTACTTTAAGTGCCAGTTCATCCTCTCAACAACCACATTTCTCTCAGGAAGGTAGGGAGAGGAGTACCGCAAGGCCACACCCAAACTTCCCATGGCTTCTTTGCATGCCTGAGAGCTAAACTCCAGTCCCTGGTTTGAATGTAGTGTGACAATTGCATATGTTCTAATTAAAGACTTGCAAATCCTGTATAACAGTTCGGGCGTCAGCGAAGAACTGTGGCCAAACCTATCGGAAACTAGAGCATGAATCCACTGTCACCAAGATGTACTTGTAAGCCCCGTCTGAGTGTAAGGGGCCCCAGTGATCCAAATAGACACAAGCGAGAGACATGTCTGAGATAAATAAAGGTGATTGCGGTGGGCGTGCTACAGTGAAGCCTTTTATCTGCTGGCAGATGTTGCATGTAAGGACAAAGTCCTTGGTCTGTTTAGTGAGACCTGGCCACCAGTAACGTTGCTTCAGCAACAAAGGTTAGTCGTGTTCACATGTATGAATAAATGCCTTGAAACTATCATGTCAGTTTGTACTGAACGTAAAATATCAGTAAGTTCCTTAGTCCAGTGTTGCACTGAAAAGTCAGGTCTAATTGAGTCTTAGAATGGTTTTACCATCTCTGCGTAATTCAAAATGTAAGTTCTGCCAATATTAAAAAATCTCAAAAAGAATTGTAGTCTCTTCAGATTTGTTGGAGGTTGGAATAATGCACATTTTTCTTAAAAATGTTTCATAAGGCTTTTGACTTCACTTCATAATTTGTATCACAGAAACAAGACATTGAGGTGGGCTATTTTAGATTTTTTTAATTAAATTTGTATTCTAGGTAAGCAAACCCCACTATTATGTTGTTTATTTTATCCAAATTTTCCATTTATTAATCGTACATCATATATCTATCATCTGCCTAGGACACTGCCTCATCAATAATACTTTAAATCAACTCTATTCCTCTGGCTGCAAGTAGTGCAGGAGTATTCCTATACCCTTTTGGCAAATTACAAAATTGACGCTGAGACTCTAGCGCTGAAAATGCAGTCAAATATCTACTTCCAGACACTATATTTTGGCAGACAAAAACATTTGAGATGTCTAGTGTTGTTATGTACTTCTTCTGCACGATGTTATTCATCAGTGCGGCACTGTGTGCATTCTGTACTGCAAATGTGTGTGTGAATGCATTCAAATGCCTGTAATCCAAGACTTAACAATAGGAATTGTCGGGTTTCATTAGGGGAAACAAAGGATTATTCATAGATGAGTTGCAAGTCTCTATTACACCCTGGTACTCAAGTTGATCTAAGATCTCTCAGACTTGTCTCTTTCCTTCATGTTTAATTGGGTACTGTCTCTGCGGTTGAGAGATCATTTGTAGTGGGATCTCACGATGAAGAGACTCATCATCCCACCCGAAATGATTGCCGTATAGAGCAGGCACTAAAGCTGACACCCACTCCTGCGTGTGTAAATTTTTAACTGATTCAGAGAAAGCAGGTAAAATTACTCCTTCTCCTTGTGACAATCTATTAGGAACTCAGGTGGGCAATATTTTTCAGCCAAAAGAATGTTGAAACCATTTGTCAGGTCCTCCTAAAAGAGACCCTTCACTGCTCTTTGTATGTCCCCTTCTATTTGAAGTGTTATTCTGTGTAAACTATGTGAGACATTCACTCTATTGTGACTTCTGCTGCGCTGTCCAGCATCAGCACTGCTGTTTCCCTGTTCAGAAGCAGAGTCCTCAGCTGCCTGGGCATCTCTGATCTTTATCCCTGCTACTTTTTTATTCTTGAATTGTGGTTTAGTTGATTTTTGTTTCTCTGCTTGTTTGATGATGTAGTCTGAAGTTCGATGAATCTCCCATTTCATCTTTGTCCACTCTTCTGATGTTTAGTCTGACCATCCTCTTCTCTCCGAGCATTTCTCAGATTGTTCTTGAAAGGAACTAGAGGAACGTGTATCATTATCCTGATATCAGTCAGGATTTCTAATGTTATCACAGTTTCTGAGATTATATCTCTTTTCAATCCGCTCCTGTTGAGGAGACCCACTCTGTGATTGTTGTTTATTTTGCTTGTTATTTCTCTGTTTAATATCCCATTTCTTGTTAGAATTATTGGATGCTTACTTAGAGTTACCCTTAAGCACTGAATTCCCAGGTCGGGCTCCCAGATTTTCCTTTACCAAGAAAGTGCATCTTTCTGCGATAATCTAAGGTAACTCCCTCTCCTGTTGTAAAGGAGAGACTTCCCTTAGGCATTGGCGTATAGCCACCGCGGATGCTCCCCTTTTCTGTTGCTAAACATAATTGCAGAAACCTGGGCAAAATTGCCTATTAGTTTCAACCCTAAGTCCAGGGCAATTTCTGCCCTGTACTCATTCTGTATTTGTTTCAATAAAACTGGTATTGAAGGGGTACCATGGATTCTTGTTAAACGGCAGCAAAGACTGACCCCCAAGTGGCACAATCTTCTATTGGTGGAGTCATCCCCATCGGAAAGCAAATTGTTAAAATTCTGTGGTTTTCCTGTGGGCCCGTATGGGGAAAAAACACTTCAAGACATGCTATTTTTTGTGCTATCCAGAATGGTACTTGTTCCCTACTGGTGGGAATTCTTTCCATTACAGCATTAAGCGTTTTATGGCTGATACTCGTGGTAGACAATATATGTTGTGCAGCCTGAGCAGCCCTCACAGGTTGAACTATGAGTGTTCACATGATGTATTCTGTAAGATTTCTGTAAATTTTCATGAAATCTTCAAGTAGTGTCTCACGTTGGGGAAGGGTGCCTTTAAACCGATTTGAGTGCTCTTGGCAAGTTAACAGGACTTCTATGTCCATGTTTGGAAAGTATTCCTCTGGTGTCTCATCTTCAATGTAAGCATGAAACTATTTTGTGTGTGCATCTGTAGCTGGAAATTTAATCCACAAATAGAATACCTCTGTTCTGATTGCTTTGTTTGCCTCTAACACAAAGGTAACATTTCCACCCGTCGCCGTGAGGCCATTTTGTAATAGTTTCATAGTAACTGCCTCTCTCCAATTTTCTGAAATATTTAGTCCTAATAACTGTTCTCCAATGTCATCCTCTTGTTCTGTCATTGTCACAGCAATATTGTTATATTAACCCCTTCTGTGCCCATGACGAGATAGTCTCGTCATGGAGCGCGGTTGCGCTGTGCCCATGACGAGACTATCTCGTCATGGACCCTGCCCGCTAATGAAAGGGCCGGCACAGGAGGGGGAAAGGGCGGGGCACTCAAGGGGTTAAAATGTTATAGAGATATGGTGTGCACAAGTGGGAACCTTCTAATCCTCCATGCTTGATTTTACTTACAGCCAATACATGGGGCATGCCTACTCAGTGGAGGAGGATTTGTTTTCTCTTCCCACTATGGATGTCTCTGGTTGAAATGTGAGTTGGGATCTCTGAGAAAGCACGACTTAACTACTCAATTTTGAACAATAAATTAGTAACTAACCAATTTTGGTGGTGACATATTGTGTTGTTCCTACTAATCCGTAGGATCTGTGCATTGTTTGGACAACATTAACTAAGGGCTTGGTGCATAGAGAGATTCCGGACACCCCCGCAGGATATGTTGGCATATAGACCAGCTAGCACACAGTTCCATTGAAAGCCCTCCTAACTTATCAAGGAGCGTACAATTTCTGGCAACCACTAAACATGATAACCCTCACTCCCTCAGGAATCGTGGAAACCTTTCACTGAGTCACTCTCGCTCACTATTTCTCAAAGAAATATACAGAGAATAAACCGTGGGGCGCTTTCAATAACATTTATTGAACCAACGTTCTTCTTGCATTAAATATGTGTGCTGCAATGATTAGGAGACAGAAGCACATAAAGGAGATTACAAGCCCAGATAGAAAAAACAGCAAAATGGTAATCTAACGTACACCTACAATGCGAACCCTACTCTAAGTGTACCTAGAGTGTGTGTAGGTGTAGAGCCAAGAATCCTCCCTAGGGCAATTCAACCCCATTACCTGATGGGAGAGAGTGAACAACCCCGTCTTGGTCTTGAGTTGGACACACCTCACGATGCGTGGTGATTTCAAGGTCAGCAGAAGTGCCTCCTCTGCCAATCTATCGGGATGCCTTTTTGTTTATAATAAAAAGTATCCTTTGTGATGTGTGCTGGATTAGTGATGTTATGGATATGTGGATAGCACTGTCGCCCGGTGGATAAAGATAGGACGTTTGTACCTAGTGCGTAAAGAGACCTAGTACATGATGTTTAGGGCATCATGACAATGTTGTGTGAACCTGGATGTATAAACAAAGTATTTTCAGAGGAACTAATACAACATTGTCGCGCATGCAAATGTGTGTAAAAGGTCACAGATGAAACGTTATTTTCTAGGACAATGTAAGGAATAAACTGCCTTGCTACATGGGCCTAACTCGGAAATACAACAGTTGTGATGAACTATAGAGGTCTGTATGATTCAGCTTTGCTAAGGAATTAGGGTGTGTGAAAATGTGAGAAGTGAAGTATCCAGGTAGTGCATTAAAAATAATCTTTCTGGTGTGGTGTGCATCAGTCAGGGCCGGCGTTAGGGCAGGCCACACTGGGCACTGACCTGGGGAGGGGGCCCCTGACCTCTGGGGGGGGCACTGTGTTTAGCAATAGCTTACAATTTAAAAACACGTGCAGCAGAGTTCCTTGTGCACCCAGTTTCAGGCAGCATTAAAAATTTCACCATAAATCTTGTGATTAATGCTCCTGTTAGAGAGAGAGAGAGAGAGAGAGAGAGAGACCAGAGTTTTGTCTAGTGGCAGTTTTGACTCCCCATAAATAGCTAATATGCCTGCTGCAAAAAACACATGTAGCATGCAGATATCAGATCTGTATTTTATGTGGATAGCTGAGTGTATTACTGTTTTTTCCACAGAGATTCTTTTGTTACCACAGTTCATAAGTTACCACCCTAATATAGAACAGTGGCTGTTACAAACTCTCATTAAAGAACTGCATGCAAACTTCATTAAAAAAGTTAGGACCATATGTTTTTTCCCCTAGTCTTTCATTATCTTTTCCTAACGTTGCTAAATAAGGTTTTTTGGTTAGCTATACAGTTTTAATAGTAAAGCCAGACTTTACCATTGCTTTAAAACAAATGAAATGTATGTAAGAGGGGCCATGGAGAGATGAGGGGAATTATTGTGTGGTGGTAATGAGGGTATCCGATGAGGAGGTCATGGAGGGGGTCACAAAAAAATGACTGTTACACAAGGCGCCGACAGAGCTAAAGCAGACCCTGGCATCAGTCATACAATTAATCTGTGATAGGGTTTATGTAGTGATGCTGAATTAGTGGCCATTGATGGACAATGGTAAGGTTGGCCTTTTATCATCAGTGTTTGTGTTGTGATAGCAGGTGATAAGGATTGGAGTACAGAGAGTGAACGAGAAATGTGTGATGTGAATTGAATGTGTTATGAAGCTTAAGTACACTGACAGGAGTGATGACCGAGTCTGTAACTTAGTAGTGAAGTGTCTATGTGTAATGTAAACCTGATGTGCATCAAGAGAGTGATAACAAGGTCCTACACAAAACGTACAATTACGGCCGTAACAGGGTGTTGTTTATGATAGTATTCATTTTCATTTTCCTTATTTGTTCTCCATCTGTTACAAGCAGAGCCTCAGGGGATGCTCACCTTGGACTAAGGCTCGCTCTCTGAGGAGCCAAAGGCCTGGAACATGGGGTATGTTCACACAGTGACTTCCTAAAAATTGAGGGTTTGAAAGAATCTGTTCATAATTGGGTAGTTGGGCCTTTCCAACATCCTAGGACACCTTCCTGCACAAAACAACCCTCAAAGGCATTTTTCTCTTTCTAAGTGTGCTGCAGTATGCTGCACGCTCAGAAAAAGGATACACTGCATTGCGTTACTCTAGGTTTATCAAGCCACTCAGGGTCACACAAGGTGGCCTTGTTGGGCTTGATAAATCTCATTTATGCTTTGCGTGGACCTTGATAGATACACCCATTAGATCTTTTGCTGGGTGGGGCCTGGGAGTAACACATTTGTTGCACTGAAAATGTTTTCACTTTTCAATTTTTGGTAAATATTCCTGCAAAAAAAATGGAAAAAACGAATATGCTTGCCAAGGCCTGGCCTGTTGCCTTTGATTGTTTTTAAGTATCTCAGGCACTTGCACTAATGTCTTTTTATAAGTGAGATCCCTACCTATGATGATTGCTTTTGACCTTGAGGAATGCTGTTGTAACACATTGCTAAGAGGGAATAGAAGGACGTCTGCATTTGCCTTCAGCTCGTGGCATGGTCACTTACAGTGGCTCACACACAGCACAGAGCATTCTAAGCAGAAGAGGTTTGAGATCAGTATTGCTGCACTCAAAGTAACATTAATGCTCAAGAAAACCTGAAGCTCAGCACCGCCTACATGAGTTTGAACAGCAGGCTTGCTTCACGCACAGGATGGACAATAGAGTAATCAGGGTGTGACCGACAGGCTGGTCTAAAAGGTCAGTGTATGAGCTGTTGTTGACCCAAATTTATGGTCTTGCAATCCCGAGTTTTACTGTTGATTTCCCGATATTAAATAAAAATTGCCCAAAGCCAGTTCAAATCCGTGCACATTTACATACCTTACAATACACTCATACAGCGTGTCTTTACCAGCTCGAAACTGCCTAAATTTGCAAACATGATCACTTTTTTAGCTATCTAATTCACTAATGTGGGATACTTTTATTTTGGTGCCCAGGCCTATTTTCTGTCTAAGGCTAACCTTGGATTGGTTGCAATACAGTGCTTGGTTTGTAAAAGAAAGAGAGCTTGTGCCCAAAGCTCTGCTCAGAAGCCCGCAGCCAGTGCTATTAAATGTTGGTGCTTTGAATACCAATGTCTTGAGTGCATCTTGAGCCTCTTCAATTCACTACCAGACACTCTCTGCCTCTTTATCGCACACTGGCAGGTTACTACTTTCTCCCTTTTTGAAACTTTTTCCATCTTTCTCATCCTCCTTCTTTCCCATTTGCGTGTTTTACCTTTTTTGCTCTCTGTCAATGTTTGATGTGCAAAAAATAAGTGCTGGTCCCCAAAACATGAGTGCCAGTGGGCTTTACCGGCTCAAATAGAGCTCTGGCAGCATAGGGATACAATCCTCAATGTACCTCTATCTTCCCACGATCATCTTACTGATTTATTGCTTGTTGTCTTCTCTCACACATTGAACTTATCACTACAGGGCACAAATGTGTTTATATGGCTCAGTATCCTCCCCCAATATGGGACAAGGAAGTTGAATGGGTCAGTCAACAAATTGATCCCTCTCGTGTTGAATACGCAGCATACTTTGTGGGTGCACTGAAAACGCTTTGTTCCTACTCCCTCAGGTCCCCCCATCACTCTCAGGTCCCCCCATCAGTTAATGATCAGTGTTACTGGTGCACTGGAAGCATAATATATTGTTCAACCATGAGGCAAGTACGGGTCGGATGATGCCCAGTGTAGGAAATCACCACAGATGTTCAAATCTCACGCCTTATAAATGTCTGGCAAGTAGCTTAATACAAAATATTGGCCCCCCTCCCTACAAAATGTAATGAGGGGCCCCCAGTTCCCCATATCTAATAGATATTCATAGGCTTTGGGCTGAATGTGCCCCCTTGAAGAGTTGAGGGCCCCTTAAAGATTGGGTGCTACCTGCTCTGCAGGGGCTACAGGGGCCTGCATTATACACCTGTTAGAAATGTGGGTCTATATTTGGTAGTAGTTTGCACCCTGTCCAAGTAGGGACCCCTATTCTAGTCCGGGTAAGAGGATAACACAACTAAGATAACCCTTGCTCACCCCCTTGGTAGCTTGGCATGAGCAGTTGGGCTTATCTCAGAGGCAAGGTGTAAAGCATTTGTACATAATCACACATAGGGGTGGGCGGAATTTGCGGAATTAACCTTCGCAAATTATCGCGAGAATGTTTAAAATTATCGCAAACAAGCAGAAATATCGCAAAGATGCGGAAGTTTTTTTCCGGCATGTTCGCGAGATTTTCTGCATGGTTGCGGGTCGCCAACTTACCCATGTGGTTGCTTGCGGGCGCGGCCATCTTGTTTTGAGTTGTTCTCGCGGTGCATGATCGCGAGAAGAAAGACGTGATCGCGCGACGCATGACGTCACTGCGGGCGCGAACTGTCGCGAGACAGCGCAAATGGCTAAAAACAATACAACATCTCATGGAGAACGCGACCGGATCAAGAAAACTTGTCGGCGAACGCAGGGATTCAGGTAAGGCGATCGCGCGCGCGCGAGAATGTATCATTTTACAGCGCGAGCAAGAAACAAATTATCGCCAAGCTGCGGAAACCGGAATTTTTGACATTTTCGCGCTCTCCGCGGAACGCAAAAATGTCAAATTATCGCAATTTCCGCGAACGGAACGAAATTTTTGCCCAGGCCTAATCACACACAGTAACAGAGTGAAAACACTGCAAATGGACACCAAACCAGTTTGGAAAAATAACCAATCTTTATATGGCTAAAACAAAGCCAAAACGGAAACAATCAAACAAACACATGTAAGAAATATCACTTTTGCAAGAATAAACTCAAAATACAGTTCCTTAAAATTGTTAGCACCAACCGGGATAACACGGCATTGTGGACAGCACAAATCCAACAGTTTAGTGGTACAGCATTGGGAAGACCCGAAAAATACTACCTTTGGAAAAGAAGGGGTCTTGGGGACTTTGAAGTGAAATCCAAAGATGAGGCGTCACCAGCAGGCGTTGGTTCTGGAAGTTGGTGCAGCAGTCAGTGAGATCTTGAAGTCACACAAGTTGTGGATTGATATCCGTGCTTTTGAAGTCAGGAGCATTGGCATTGACAGGCATCAGGGCTGCGATGTTGTTGCAGTCGATACATCGTGCTCCTCACAAACCGTCACCATGGCTTTGGTGCAGGCATCAGCACAATGTCGATGGAAAAGTGCTGTCATTGGTAGACCTGGGTCTGTGGTGTGAGACAGGGTGGCGTGTTGTGCTCTTCATGAGTGGTACCCTCAGCCATGGTGCAGGCAGTGGTATTGTTGGATGAAGTTGGAGTCCATGGTGCTGTCATCAGCAAACTAAGGGGCTGCAATGTGAGATGGAGCAAGGCGTTGTGCTCTTTACGAGCGGTGCCCGAAGCCACATTGCAGGCAGTGGCATCAATGACGGAGTGAAGCATCGGTGTCGGTGAAGTGGGGGCTGTGATGTCGTCACGGTCGATGCATTGTGCTCCTCACCAGCAATGACCAAGGATTTGGTGTTGGGGTGCTTTTCTTGGAGTGTGACCCTCACAGCATAATTTACGACACCTAGACTGTGATTGCCCAGAAGAATTCTATCTCACTGTATATATAATCCTGTTTGCGCGTCCTTTCCCACTGTACATACTTTCCCACATGTCACTTTCGCCATTCACTTTTTCACGAGCACTTTTGCACGTTATCACAGGTTACATGTAATTTAATGTAACGCAGTGCAATTTGAATATGGATTCATTTGTGTCGAACGTTTAATCTACTTAAATATATGTGGAAAGCGTTCCTTTAGTTCAAAAAACAGTCTTGCTCCACTTCTTTGTCTTTTCCTATGCTCCTCCACAGCAATTTACATTGCTCTTTAACTATTCGCCTTTTAAACTATACCCCTTGAGACATTGTTTATGTTATACCTAAGTACCCTGGTCTCTACTGGGTTTACGGGTAACATCCTGTAGCTTGCTTTCGCTTTCTTGGAGTTACAGCACAACCACTCAGTTCCAAGGGCTCAGGACTGGTTTTGGAACCACTTGGCAATTCAGAACTCAGAGCAGAAGAATCCCAGTGCTGGCATCAAGATGTGGATGAAGTCTTTGATTTCCCCAAGACCTCCAACAGGAGGCAAGCACACAAACCCTTGGAGAACATTGGCAAGCAGGATGAAGAAAGCAAAGTCCATTCCTTTCACTGTCCAAAACAGAAGTGGCAAGCAGCAGGCCAGCACAACACTGCTACCTGCAGAGTGGCAGTTCCCCTCCTACAGCTTCTGCAGCTCTTCTTCTTGGCAGAATCTCTTCTCAGACTAGAAGTGTTTTAAGTTATGGTGTCACAGCTCTAGTACTTATACCAGCTTCTGCCTTTGAAGTAGGCAAACATGCAAGGAACACCTCAGCTCCCTTTTTGTGACTGTCTAGAGTGAATGCCCAAACAGCCCAACTGTCAGTCTAAACCAGACATGGATCCTACAGGTAGAGTAACAGAATGGTAATGTAAGAAAATGCTCCCTTTCTAAAAGTGGCATTTTCTGACATGCATGAGTTCAGGCACCCCAAACTCCAGATCTCTATATCTTCCCAATTGGAAGTTACACTTTTAAAAGGTTACAAGTCAGCTCCAATGATAACCTATAGGATAGATCGTCCTTGCAATGGTGAAAATAAAATTGGTAGAATTGCGCTATCAGGACATGTAAAACACACCACTACATGTCATAACTTTCACATACACAGCACCCTGCCCATGTGGCTACCTTAAGCCTGATTTAGAAGGTACCTTATATGTAGGAAAAAGGGAAGGTTTCAGCTTGACAAGTGGGTGCACTTGCTAGGTCAACATGGCAGTTTAAAACTGCCCACACAGACACTGCAGCAGCAGGTCTGAAACATGCATGCAAGGCTACTCTTGCATGACACAATCAGTGCTGCAGGTCCACTATTAGCATTTGATTTACAGGCCCTGGGCAAACGCAGTGCATTTTACTTGGGACTTACTAGTAAATCTAATATGCCAATAATGGATAAACCAATCACCAGTCCAACTTAGACAGAGAGCATATGCACCTTAGTACTAGTTAGCAGTGGTAAAGTGCCCAGAGACATAAAGCCAACAAAAAGAGTTCAGATACAATAGGGGGAAGAAGGTAACAAGTTTGGGGATAACCCTGCAAAAAGGGCCAGGTCCAGCAACCCCTGTGTCTGCCTTACCCTCTTTGTGTGAAGGCTGTGCTAAAGCACCACTAGCCCTTTGTGCAGCTTACAGCAGTGTTAGCCAACATCTCAGACAGTAGTGCCAAAATGGTGGCCCTCTAATTAGCTGCATCACAGTGACTGACTCCTTTGGCACAGGAAACCTGCACAATACTCCTGTTTGATGATTCAAATGTGAAAGTCACTCTTTTCAAGTAATGGGTAAAAGGTACTAGCTCAAAGGCACCAGAGGCTGAAAGAGTCAAACCCAATCCCACTCTTTTTCATGACATTAGGTATTTGGATGCACTCAACCTAAAAAGTCTGCTACTTCCTCATTCCTTATCTATTTGAATGTGTTTCAAGAAAACCACTCTAGATTTAGCAGTTTTACTATTTGCAATTCACAATTCCAAACTGGGATGGTTTTAAAAACCTGCACTTTTTTCAAAGCACACAATTTACATTAAAAATAGCAGGTAGGTAAACAGCCTCATTACTTTCCTTGTCATGGTGAAAATGTTTTCTCAAAACGTCCCACAGCATGTTGCTTAGTGAAGTGGCAAATAATGGGATGTGCAAGTTCAGTTTTGACGCAGATAATGTGTTTTGTTTTTAGGAGTTGCAAGAATTGAAATTGTGATCTGCTTATAATTTCAAAAACCAAAATTGCAAACTAAAACATAAGTAACTAGAAACAATGGTTCATAAACTTAGGAACCACCCCCGAAATAGCTGTAGAGAAGAGACTGAAGAGCATTAATATGGATCAGAAAGCTGTCTGTCCAGTAATGATCATTCAAATACCCGAAAGGAATACTGAGAATGTAGAGTGGTTAGAGAAGTAAGCCAGTTGCCAAGAGGAAGTTAAAAGAAATCTTTCAAGGGGGGTTGCTAATGAGACTCAAACTTCCTAAAACAACATTCAATGAAATGATGACATTACACAAAGGGGTATGGGTGAATAAAAGCTGGGTGTATGATTTGCATAATAATTGCTATATAATAAATTGAAATAAATATCCCTCTGTAAGTAAATAGATTATTATTTAGGTTGGGTGACTGCCCACCTCAAGGAATATTCACAACTCTAGTCAGGGAAAATCACTAAAATAACCTGAGCTCAATCGCTGGTAGCTACGGCACAGAACAGACAGGCTTAAATTAGGGCAATGTATATAGTATTTATACAGTACCAAAACAGTAATACATTGTTTTTAAAAACAGAAGGACACCAAAATAACTTAAACTCAATAAGGGACACAGATATGAATTCTTAACGTTTTGAACAGGAATAATGCCAAAAAGCTTTAGGCACAAATGATAATCTATGGTTGAAGTAAACTGGGCCAGGGTGCAATTTTAAAGCCGACCACAGTGAATTACGGGCCAAATACACTAACCAGGTTCATCTCAGTCAACATTTTTACCTTCTGACTTAGGTCCTGATTACGAGTTTGGCAGTCTTGCAGCAGGCCGCAATGCCAGCGCCCCTCTGCATGACCGCCCAACCCTTAGTCAGACACCCCGCCAGATTACGAGTAAATCCTGTCGGTCAGTTCTGCTTCGGCATTCCACAGTGGGGTGTATCTGACATGCACATGCCGCTGCCCGTTCCGGCACTTAAAGAAATGTTGTGAATTCTTTCAATGCAGGAAAAGGGGGTGCATAAATACAGGGGGCACACCATTTGCCCCCATGCATGCACCTCCATGCACAAAGACTTGAGTTTCCTCACCACCACCCTTTTCATGGCAGGCACACTGGCATGAGACAGAGGGCAGTGAGGAAAATCATAATATGCTTGGCGGTGCCGCAGCAGCACTCCCAGCATATTGCAGCCAAAGACTGCTATGCCACTGCTGAAGGATCCATGACCTCCGGCAGTTGTGACTGTCCTGTGGTGGTCCCACCACCGCACTTGTAATATGGTGGCTGCACCGCCAGTGCGGTAGTGCTCAGACCACCACCGTGACTATGGCGGTCCAATGGATTAGACCATCCTACTTCCTTAGCTCAAAATATACACAAATAATGGAATCTGTTCAGTTCACCCATATGGACTGAGATCTGTTCCATTAAGCACCAAACAAAAGCTTGGAGAGCTCTAGGTTAGGGTATCAGCTCCAAATCTGTGTATCTTTTCAGAGAGTGGGTGGGGACCAGAACAAAATAAAATGCAGCAAAATTTAAATGCAACAAAACTTCCCATCTTTGATTCTGAAACATTTGCTAATCCGTGCTGTAATATCCTAGTGGATCTATTAAAACCAGCAGGTGGTGGTGTTTCTGTTTGTGTGATGGTTCATAGCAGCTTCTCAGGGGTTTTACAGTCTATGTACTACCACATGCATCCCACACTGCCGCATACACCATGATCTTGCACTATATTGTACTCTTCCACCTGAATCTTCACCATAAATTTTACATCTACATCACCACCACCATGCCGTATAGTTCTGAGTATGGCTAAAATCAGATGATGAATTTCAGAAATGGAATGCTCATGCAAATAAATCGCTAAATTGCCCTCTGTGAATGAATTTATCATTCATTCGGAAAATAATAATTATTTCTGACTTAATTTCACCTCCACACTGGGAATACACGGGTAAATGCAACTTAAGTCCATTGTTATACGACCCATGTCAAATTTAAAGTATTAGAAAACTGCAATACCACCCATGACCTTTAGCAATGGATAAGAGGGAGAATTTGAAAAAAAGTGTGTGTAGGGGACAGGTACTTTCCCTATTAGCTTTCTTGAAAGCAAGAGGAGGTTTTAAGCCAAAGAATAATGAAATGAAATAAAATGAAACACCAGCATTTGTAAAGCGCACAGCTACCTCCAGAGTGGTGTCCCTGCACTGGGGGCCATCAGGAAGATTAAGCAAGCTATTGCCCAGAGTAACATAGTGCTGGGCTAACCTGCTGGCGGCACCAGTGATCAATACGTAAACCCTTGGTCTGGAGTCAGGCCCCCTGGCCGCTGCACCACACCTCTTCCACAATCTCAAAATACTCAAATAAAGCCATTTTTCTCCAAGAACTGGGATCACCCACTGCATTTGGGAGTGTTAGAGTGCATGCTATCAGAGCTATTTCTTAGCACTAGCATCACAAGTGCATTGGGCAAAATGTACATCTACTTTACTTTATGGCATTACTGGGAGGTTAAAGAAGATATAACTGACAGCAACAACATCTATGTCTTATTACAAACCTGTAAATTCCATCTCTAAATGCTATTACTGTGTCCAGATATGTAAGTCTCACTATCAGGAGCACGTAAATCTCCCAAATGTCATTCTCTTAGTCGTATTAGGGGTCTTGTGAAATTCGCAATCGCGATGGTCTCACATTTATTGGTTTTATTATATTAAACCAATTGATATTTCGGCAGGGGAAACATGTGTCATCTAATCCTTTTACAATAGAAATGATAGTGTAGCAGAGGCATATTCTTCATCATTTGTGACAGACAAGATACATTTTCTATTTGCACAATTAATTAAAATCATTGCAATTCATACAAAAAAAAGCTTAAAAGCACTTTCTGTTTTCTATTAAAAAAGGAGTTCATTTTAAAAGAGAGTTCATGACTGGCATGGCTGAAATTCTTGGCGGTAGTCTACTGATAAAATGGATTTAATCTCAGACATGTATTTTACAAAATGGACGGCCATCTGTGCTGAGTCACCCTTCATACACTCCTCTAGGGCCTCTTGACATGTCCGCTCATTGAGGATCAGCTAAATAGGACGCAACCAAAAGGTTCGCAATTGGAGTAAGATCCTGCAAATGCACAAGACGTGAATTACATTTTTTCCTTATTGCTTCAAAAACGGCACTGAGAGGGTGTACCTGTCTTATACCTCTGTCCATACGTGTATGCCATCAGGGGGATTAGACCAAAACGTAATCTCATTAGGTGGTGTTTCACGGATGGCTTCATGGGGGATGACAGACAGTGTGGTAGAGTTTTATGATCATAGAGTTTTGACGACCAGCTACCATGGGAGAGATTTTTCACAGCAAGTGCATCATGTTCCGCTGAGAAGATCTTTGCTTGTTTTGTCAGTACTTTTGCGACCACCCCTGTGGGCAGCGAACTGGACCATATAGCTTGAGCTTCTAGTGCATCCAAGCAGTATGTTAAAAATTGACTCCAGATAGTTCTAGGATAGGATAGGGACCAGATGCAACTCTTTAGTGTAAGGTCACAGGCCTTTTTAGTTTTTAAGCAGTTGGCAATGAATCTTACTTTCAGGATCCAGTGTTGGGATGATAAGCTAAACTCCATACAAATTTGGGCGTTAGAGGTCGAGTTGGGTAGGTGGAACACTCTGCGAAAACAGGCTGATTACGCTCTCTCTAACTAGGTGAATGTTTTATTTTTGAAGGCTATGGCACCAAAGGATAAGGTCGGTAAATGTTTGGCACCTATCACGCTGATTTACGTCGAGAGATCTGGAGAATGGAGGGCTTTCTTGGCTCTTGAGAAGGCCCCCTCCAGACAGCGAGCCACTTCTTGCATTGCAGCAATGTGTGGAGCCAGACTTCCTCTACGATCTATCCAGTCTCCCAGGTATTTATATGCGGCCACAACCTCTATTGATTTTCCTTCAATATACCACAAGTGCTTTCTTGTTCGTTGTCTCGAGACTATCTTCACCTTGGTTTTGGTGATGTTAATCTCTAAAATGTTTGTTTTACAGTACAATGCCAAGAAATCAAAGAGTCTTTGGAGGCCCACCTGGTTTTGATCAAGGAGAATCGTATCGTCTGCATATTGCATTGATTGAAATTTAGTAGATGTGATTCTAGGAACAAATGCTGGCGGGAGAGCCAGCCACTCGGCAGGTCTGTTAAGTGCAAATTAAAGAGTCGAGTGGCCAATATGCATCCCTGCTTTAGGCCTCTGTTGGTCATTATTTTATTGCTTGTTGACCACCCAAAGGATACTCTTATTTTTACCCAGGTGTCAGTATACAGGGCGATGAGAGTGTTCAGTAGAGATTGCGGGATGCCTATTTCATTAATTTTTCCCAGAGTCTGGGATGAACAACGCTGTTGAAAGCTTTTCGGAAATCGATGAACCCCAAATATAACCATTTTCCTTTTGCAGCGAACGTGCCCTCAATCATGTGGGCTAGACAGATCAAATTGTCTTCAATGTGGCAGCCCTTTTGGAAGCTGGTTTGAGTAAAGGGTATTAATTTACGGTCCTCCACTCAGGTAGTCAGTTCTTGAAGTAGAGCACTTGCATAGATCTTCCCTTCAACATTGAGGAGGGCAATCATCCTTTAATTATCGGGACTGGATCGCGGGCCTTTTTTATAGATAGGAATGAGGAGAGAGCCTTGCCAGGAGTCAGGAATAGACCCACCCATTCTGCTTGCCTCAAATAGGGTTGCCAAGAGAGCGGCCCACTTGTGGATAGATGCTTTGTACACTTTTGTTGGTATGCCATATGGGCCCGGCGCCCCTCTGGGGTGCATTTTTTTAATAATGAGTCCAACTTGGGCTGGTGTGATCTTGAATAGCGGGCCCTGGCCTGATGTAGGAGGTAATGTGGCTAGAGCTGTTTCTATTGGGATCTACATATAGTGCAACAATGTGGGCCTCCGATTCGGCAGGAGAAATGTTTGTAAAGGTAGGTGGTTGGGCAGGTCTGACACCCTTATTTACCCAGCTCCAGAATCTCCTTTGATGCTTTGATTTTATAATTTTGTGGGCAATTGTCTAGCGATGTTCTTCTTTCATCTTCTCGGAGTGACAATAAAGAACCAATGATGCTTAACCCTGAATACTCAATATTATGAGTGAGCTATGGCCCTGACTCTGGACTTTTATTGCTCATGTAAAAAAAGGTATAAAGGTCACTTTCTGAGGACCTGTACAGCACTCCCTTCAAGAATTGTTTAGCAGTTCTGTTACATACCTCTAGAGCAGTGGTCTTTAAACTTTTTAATGCCATGTCATCTAGTGAAAATATATCACCGGGCCCCCCTCCTCAAATTCTTTCCCTTTTATTCTATTAAACTTGCAATGTTTAAATATGTCCAGACTTATTTAAACATTGCAGTTTTAATAATGCAATCATATAGATGATTACTAAACACACTATTCTGTTCAGGCAGGCTTTACTAATGTGTAAGTGTATCCACAGTGTAATAATTAGGAATGGGGTAGGGGTTTTGAAGGATATTTGGAGTTGCTTCCCTTTTGACACCTTCTCCCAGCCAAGATATAAACGACAAACAATGTTAGTGATGGCCCATTACAGAGCAGATTATTGCAGGGAATTGTTTTCTGCTGAAAACAAAGCACTTTTCTCAGCATTATGCTTCTTTTGGCCAGAGCCTGATGCCCCCCCAGGATCACTTGAGCCCCTCTTAGGGGGGCCTGCCCCCCAGAGTTTAAGAACCCCTGGTCTAGAGACCTCCAATATAGTAATCTCCATACTGAAAGTATACAGTTATGCAAATATTGCAGATGTTATTTTTTAGTGTGTTTTTGATGCCTTTATTATGTTCAATGCCTCTAAACCTATACAGTAGTGGAGGCCAAAATCATGCAACAAGGGGTTAAATTGTGTGACGAGAAAATGCAAATTATGAGGCATTCTCTCTGGCAGTGTTACCTTGCCTTTTTGTCATTTTAACACCCAGAAAATGTTATGCACCAACAAACAATGATCTTTTTGCCATTTTATTAAAAATGGCCCTTCTCACACCCAAAGTAAAGTTATTTGTGTAAAACATACAATGTTATACTCAACTGAAAACAAGCCTAAATATGCACACGTCATGAAAAAATGTTGTGACTTTTATTCTCTGCACCCCAATAAAGCTTCAGTTTGAACTTTAGGATTTGGTTTTATTATGTGTCCACCTTATGTACTTTTAGAAGCACTTTTTACACTAAGAAGTAGTCTTTCAGAACAGCATTTTACACAATGTTTCATAAGGAGTAACAGTAAAAATCAAGATATCAGACCTTAGAAGTAGAAGTAAAATGTTAGGGATTTTTCTAAAACTGATTGATGCATTACAAAAGACGAAAGCTACCGGCAACAAGGAATGCACAATCTGTAACCCACATTGCACCTAAACTTAGCAAATAAACAAAACAATTTTTGTCATGCTGTAAAGTCCAAATCTACAAAATTCCCAAAAACCTGTCCCAAAATCTAAACCAACATGACAAATCATTTTTGATATAAAAAAAGAAAATATTTCCCCTCTTGGAAGAGGAGTGTCATAGTTGCACTATTATTAAAAGGAGAACGTGAATTACCAGAAAACTATTGTCAGATTGCAATTCTCATGGTGGGCAAAGTCTTTGCAAAATGCCTATTGTCCCAGATTAATGAATGGGCAGAAGTTCATAAAATCATACCTATGGAGCAAACTGGGGTCAGGGTGAAGCATGGAGCGATTGATAATACGACTGCCATTTAGGTAATAATTGAAAAACATGTTAATGTTAGAGGGGGAAAGATATACACAGCTGTTTATTGACTTTTTCACAGCATTCAATAAAGTAGAACATCCTTTGCTGTGGTGCAAGTTTTTTAATTTGTGTATGCCAGGCACCCTTTTAGAGTTAGTTTGCACTCTCCATACTGATACTTTTTTTTTTTTTTTTTTTTGTTGAGTTTTTTAAAAACCTTTATTGTCACTTCAAAATGTACACCGCTATTTAGCCAACAACCCGGAGGCAGGCAGCATAGTGACGTGGCGGCGCGCCGCCAAAGCTTATCCACCTCGTACATCTGAGCAATATATCCAAAATAAGAATATACACAATTTATAGCAACAAACAACCAGAAAGCGACAGTCGAGGAACAGTAGCACACGCTAATCATCAGTACTTCTGCAGTCTCCAACACGTTACCCACGCGGTGCCGCAGCCGCGGAAACACCAGGCAGCCCATCCAGTCATATCGCAGCCCAGCCACCAGAGCAGCAGCGGTCAGGGCAGCGCATCCCCATCGCCAGTTAGCCTCCACATGCAGACCCAAAGCGCGCCCCTATCAAACCACCAGTCCACTCGCTCATGGCCTCAGTCCTCGCCAGTCGCATCCCTCCTCGCCAGCCAGTCCACTAACGGCTGCCATATATCCACCGGTCGTGAGCGCTGCGGCAACTGATCCCAATAGGCAGTGAGTTGGTCCTTGCAGTATATCGCGGATCTAACCCATCCCGCAACGGCCGGCGGGGCCTGCTTCTTCCAGTGTACTGCCAGTTGACGCTTGGCGAGCAGTAAGAGAAGGGCCACAAGACGACGCGATGCCGGGGGTATATTCTTAACAAAGCCCAGGAGGGCCACCAGTGGGTCCGGAACAATGCGCATACCCACAATTTCACCGACAGCTTTGAAAATGGCATCCCAGAACCCGTCAATGGGTCCACATGTCCATACAAGATGGAAGAACGTAGCGTCCCCCGCGCCACATCTCCAACACTTCGTATCAGCCTGCAGGCCCATCTTAAAAAGTTGTATAGGTGTACGGTACGTCCTGTGTAAGTAGTTGAAATGTACCAGCCGCAGCCTATAATTAGGCGACAATTGCTCAAGCTGGGCGCAGCAGAATTCCCACTGTTGTTCCGTGATGCGCACGCCCGTTTCCCCCTCCCACAATGTCCTGGAGTCCACATGCGCAACAGGCGTCGCGCGTTGTGTAGACCTGTATATGCGTGTTATTAATTTCCGCGAGGATGAGTTGGACAGCACGTCCTCTAAGGCCGCCAGCGACGGCGGGGCCTCCGGGAACGTAGGGTACCTCTGTTTACAGGCCGACCGTAATTGATAGTAGAGCAGCAGCTCCGATGCCGTCGGTTCAGAGGCCGCGGCCATGTCAGGCAGTGTAATGAAAGTATCGTCCGGATACAGGTCACCTGCCACCGTCAGCCCACACGCACTGGCCCGGCGCGCCACCGCCGCGTCCGTCAGCGGACCCAACAGGGGATTTCCCTCCAGAGGCATGCTCGGGGCGTAGAGATCGGAGATGCCCGCGCGTCCGGCAATGCCCGCCCAGGCTCAACGCACCATTTCCACGGTGTCAATGTCTTCCCTAGGTCGTTTATATTTCTGGTACACCGCTGTCCGTAGCGGACAGGGCGCCGCCACGTCCATCTCTATCGCCACGTGTGGCTGGTAAGGAATTGGGTGACGCCAATAGTGTAGGTATTGTGCCTGCGCGCTGTACGCATACAGCTCAAAGTCCGGGGCTGCCAGGCCCCCTTGACGGAAGGGAAGTGTGAGGAGGTTCCAAGCCACTCGAGGCTGCCTGCCCGCCCAGACCAGTTCGATCACGGCTGAGCGGAGGCGACGGAAGAATGCCTTTGTTAGCGGTAAAGGGATGTTTACAAATAGATAAAGGAACTTGGGCACAACGACCATTTTCGCAATAGCGATGCGGCCCAACATGGAAAGCGGCAGCGCCTTCCATCTCTTCACCTTAGTCTCCAGCCACTCCATGGCCACCCCGAAGTTAGACAGCCACACCTCCTGAATTGAGCGACTGATCCGAATGCCTAGGTACTTGACCTCGTCAGTGGCCCACTCAATCGGGAATTCCGTGTGACATGCAGATGTGCCGTCCGTCAGCGGCAACATCACTGACTTCGACCAGTTGATATCTATGCCGGTTAGGCCACTATAGCGTATCACCTCTCTCATCAACGGATCAAAGTTCTCTGACGGGTTCATCATATATATGGTAAGATCATCAGCATACATCGATATCAATAGGCCACGTGACGTGAAGCCTATGCTGCGCTGGGTGTGGTGCTGCCTCAACCGAGCCGCCAGGGGCTCCGTGGCGATGGCAAAGAGTAACGGCGAAAGCGGGCAGCCCTGTCGAGTCCCTCTGGTTATGCGTATGGGCGCAGACGTTTGACCATTCACCCGCACTCTTGCCGTCGGGCCATTATACAGTACGCCGATACGCCTAGCAAAGGGCAGGCTAAAGCCCATTCGGGTAAACAGTGTCCGCAAAAATTTCCACTCCAGGGAGTTAAACGCTTTGGTCGCGTCCAGCAACGCCGCCGTTGCCTGCACCCTGGGGTCCAGGTAGTGTAGGAGCCCAAAAAGCACCCTCAGGTTCTGGGAGGTGGATCTCCCCATGACAAAGCCCGACTGATCAGACAGCGCTATCTGTGGCAGCATGAATTTTAGGCGGTCAGAGAGCAATTTCGCATATATTTTAGCGTCAAGGTTTATCAGGGAAAGTGGGCGGTAGGAGTCCGGGCTAGTGGGGTCCTTTCCTGGTTTCAGCAGCGTGATGATCAATGCTTCACGCATTGACTGGGGAAGGATACCCGTTTCCACCGCCTCCTCGAACACTTTGTGCAAGCGCGGAACCAGGATGTCAGCATATTCCTTGTAGAAGGCCGCCGTCAGCCCATCAGGGCCTGGTGCCTTGCATGGGGGTAAACTAGCGATCACTGCCCTTATGTCGTCCGGCGCAAACGGGAGGTCCATGTACTGTCTGGCTCTATCATTGAACCACGCCAGCGCTATAGTATCTAAGTACTCACGGAGAACAGTGTCGTCCGGATCCACCTTGGAAGTATATAATTCTCTATAAAAATCTGTCATAGTGGCGAGTATATCCGGCGGCTCCCGCACCACCCCACCGTCTTCCCTCTGTAATTCCAGGATATGATCCGCCCCACGCGGTGCCCGCAACAAGTTCGCCAGCGTGCGGCCCGCGCGGTCCCCCTCTCCATACCGTCTGGCCTGACAGTCCTTAGATAAGTACGCGACCTCACGGTCAGCTTCCTCCTGATATCTAGTCAGTGTCGATCGGAATGTAGCCCGCACGCCATCAGAAGGCGCCACAAGTAACGTGGACTCAAGCCGCGCAAGTTCCGCCTCCAAGGAGCTAAGCGTGCGCCGTATGGTTCTCAGAACTCCCGACTTTAGGGACATGCAGTACCCTCTGGCGACCACTTTGCAGGCCTCCCACAGTATACCCGGGGACTCCACAGATCCCTCATTAAGCTCAAAGTACTCCTCGAGCTTTTCGCGGAGACCTTGCTGGAATACCTGGTCGCGCAGTGCCCGGGAGGGGAACCGCCAGCTAAAGGGCGTAGCATATTTGGAGGGGGTAGCCAGTGACAATAACACCGGAGCATGATCAGAGAGTGACCTCGGCAGGTGCTCTACCTCCAATACCGAGGTGTGCAGATCCCTGGATAACAGCCAGTAGTCCAGCCTGGACCAAGCAGCCCTATGCGCAGTTATGCACGTACCCGCGCGATCCCCGGGGTGCAGCACCCTCCAGGAATCCACCAGCCCCGCATCTTGTATAATATCTCCGAGCGTCTCCGCCGCTCTAGGATGATGGTCCCTGGCCGCGCCCTGCCTATCCATCGTGTCAGAGAGCACCACGTTGTAGTCACCCCCCCACAGCACTGCCGCCGGCCCCCGGGTCTGTACCTTATGCCATAACTCTCCATAAAAGTCGGGATTGTCGTCATTGGGGCCATAGACATTCACCAGCACCACTCTCATGCCATGCAGCGCCCCCACCAATATGATATATCTGCCATCCGCATCCCTAATCGTCTCATGTGTGGTCCATGGAAGCCCTCTCCTGATTAAGATCGCCACACCTCTGGAGTAATTGGAGTATGCCGCATGTACTAGCTCTGCCCATCGGTGTCGCCGGAGCAGCTGTGTCGCAGTAGCAGTTAGATGGGTTTCCTGCAGGAGGCAGATGTCTATGTCTTTCCTAAGTAGGTAGGCCTGCACCAGCCTGGCCTTGCGGCCGTCATTCATACCACGCACATTCCAAGTTAGGCACCTCACTCTCTGCACGGCGACAGGTACCTCAAAAAACCATAAGCTAGCAGCAGGCCATGTCCGCTCAGCTCGCCACTCTTGCCCCACCCGCAAACACAAGGGTCAAACACCTGCCGCACGGCTAGCAGCCAGGCACAGGAGTGAACGCAGCACCCCGTGCACCCTGATGGAAAACATTGCAGTGTGTACTTTATAGTAAACGATAAATCACAGCGATGTGCTTCTTCTCGGTCGTCGCTACAAACCCCACAACTAACCATAACATCCTCCCAACTCCCAAAACCAGAAACCCCACCCGCGCCAACCCCCCAATCAGGTTGTGCAACTTCCCCCCCAATTACCCACCCCACCCCACAGTCAGTCACTAAGGCCATCGATAGTAGCCCGTAAATGGGAATCATCCCCTGAGGCGCGCAGGTTGGCCACCTACTAACCCCGTACTTTTGACAGGGCGATCGAGCGCCAGTTGGTTGTGCCAGCTCGAGGACCCCCACCCCCAAGATCAAGAGGTCATATTAATAGCAGTCCAGCCATCTGGAGGAACTTCCCAATGTCCCCAGCAGACACCAGTCTCCAGTCTAGCCCATACAGGCAGGTCACAGTGAAACATCAGAAAACCCCATCGGATACAATCATTCCACATCACTTAGCCTGTCCTGGAGATCTGGTCCCTCCGCAGGCGGGTGGTTCTTCTGGTCTCTGGCCAATTGCTTCGCGTACTGCAAGGCTGCCTTCGCATCCACGAAGAAAGAAGGTTTCCCCGGGCCATGCACCCGGAGCTTGGCAGGGTAGATCAATGAGTACTTCGTGCCCGTTTGTAGAAAGATTTTCTTCGCCGGCATGAATTCCCTGCGGGCCATCTGAACCTGTAGCGTGAAGTCCGGGTACAGCGCGATGTGGTTGCCCTTGTATTGTACGTCCTTCATGTCGCGTGCCATGCGCAATATCGTGTCCCGGTCCCTGTAATTCAAGATGCGCGCGATAATGGGTCTGGACGGTGCTCCCGGCTTAGGCCTAGGTCCCAGTGACCTATGTGCCCTTTCAACTAGGAACATCTGCGAGAGGCCTGACCCGAACAAGTCTTTCAACATCTGCTCGACATATTGCTCCATGTTGGTGATGTCCGTCGATTCTGCCACCCCCGTGACGCGGATGTTGTTGCGCCTTGAGCGAGCCTCCAAATCCTCGTTCTTTTGCTGTATGAGTGCCAGGACTTTTTCCATACCCTTCATTTGCGTGGCCAGCGCCGACTGGTTCTCCTCCGTCTCCGCGACACGGGTTTCCAGCCCTTCCACTCTGCCCTCCTGCTTGTCCATTTGCGTCGTAATGCCATCCATGCGCGCCGCTAGCGCGTCCATCTTGCCATCTATTCCCTGCAGGCTCGTCTTTAGGTCTTGAAACATTGATTTAATGTCCACGTCTTGAGAGCCGCCCTGGGCATCCTTCGCCGCGTCGGAGTCTCGAGTGTCCGGATCCGGCGTTTTTTGCTTAGATTTGTCGAATGTCAGGCGCGGTTGGCGGGTATCAGGCTTGCCCATTGCTGTCTCGCAGCGCTGACTATGGAACGGAGCCGCCGCTGTCCCCAAACCGCAACCCGACTGGTTGTCGCCAGCAGCCGCAGTCCCGCGCGGCAGAGTATGCCCTTCCACGGATCAGTACGCTTCGCCGGTCCAGTTGCGGCACAGTTCACCAGCCGCAGGCCGCCCTCAGCGCGACTACTGTACTGCTAAGCTCCCAGGTCAGGGCTTCGCAGCAGCACCGCACGGCGTCAGCAGCGCTCCAGCCCGGCAAAATGGCGTCGCACTCAGTGTCTCCAAGGCACAAACGCCGCCCGTCACAACAGGCACATGCACCGGACCTCGAGGGGTTGCGGCCCACTAAAGCTTATTCTCAGGGTCCAGGCAGCAGGCACTTCTCCCCAATCCACAGCTGCAGGCAGACCGCCGCCACCGGGAGCTCCCTCGTAGGCAGCCGTATCTTCGCGCCCCACGAGCACAGCACGGGTTACCTCGTCGGGTGGATTGGCAGTTCGTGCCCAGTTCACGGTGTCCCACAGGGCCTCTCTCCGGTCGACAGCTCAGGCCCACGCGCCACGACCTCCGTAATGGCCTCCAGGCTCCTCCAAGCGCGGGGACACAGAGCGCCCTCCCAGCGCCAAACTCCAGCTCCGCCAGCAGCGAACCTCAGCCCAGGGCGAACCGCCTCCGGATCCCAGCGTCCCCCGAGGGGGAAAAGTCAGTGAGGCAGCGCGCGATCAGGCCCGGGGAAATCAGCCTCACACCTACGAGCAGCACCGCGCCGCTCTGGGCATCAGTCCCACGGCAGTCCCCGGCTTCCAGGAGGGTCGCAGGCCCCGCCTCCGGTGCTCGCTCGGCAGGCCGATAGTCACTGCAGCCGCACTCGCCGCGGCAGGGATCCCCTCCGGCCGGGCCCCCACACCAGGTGTTCAAGCGGGGGCGAGAGGACCGAGACCAGGCACAATTTCGTCGGATAATCGCCGGATTAATTTGCTCGATCGGCGGAGCTGCGGTTTCAGGCAGCCATTCCGCCTCGCAGCCAAGCCACGCCCCCCCCTCCATACTGATACTTGGTGTAAAGTTTTATTGGGTGGGGACAGAGGTTTATCGCCAGCTATCCCTACTGCAAAATGAATGAACAAAAAAGGAAGCTTATTTGCCCCACTGCTCTTCTCCCTTTATATTTCAGTCCACCCTGATTATTTGGCCCTAGGTGTGGTCAGTGACCCGCCAATCAGGGGGAAAGCCGATTGTGTGCTACTCAACGCAGACAACATAATACCTTTTGATCTAGCCCCTAAGGGTTTAAGTAGCTGTCTGCAGGCTCTCCAAGCATTTGTTGAGGCTCACCACCTAAAGTTCAATGTATCGAATAGTAAACTTATATGTATGCATGGGAGGAAAAAGCTGAAATATGGAAACTTTTCATGGCTCTCGGTGGTGAAAAATTGGAAAGTGTAAAATGGTATACGTTTTGGGGGAAGATAGTGAGGGGAAAATTAAACGATAAAACCCATATTAAAAATAATACATCTAAAGCAACCTCTCAGGCGAAATGTCTGGGCTCCCTTTATAGGGTCACCGGGAGAAGCCATTTTACAGTTTTATCAGAGGTCTTTCGTGCTAAGATTCCTGCATCCTTGTTGTATGGTACAGAACTGATTGATGTATCAAAATGGGACTTTTTATACACAGTAGAAGGTTGAATTCTTAGAAGTCTAGCCTCAGTTAATCCATCATTCTCTGTGGCTGCTCTTAGACTAGAATTTGGATCGAGAAGTACCTGGGAACAGGGCCTTGCTGTGCTAGCGTGTTGGCCCATTGGTCTATCAAAGAGTGACCATGGTACACTAATTTATTGGTTGTGCAAAGACATTTTTAGATGGTCTAAAAGAAAACTCATGAATCTATAGATATTTTATGACTGCAATAGATTTGTTGCAATTAGACCAGTCTTCAATTTTTACTTTGATGCCGCACCAATAAAAAGCTACTTTGAAACAGGCTACCTGGTGCTAATGTTTTTGTATGGACAGGAAATCCTGCACTTTAAAGAAATGGTTACCATCCGGCTGTTGATTCTTGTTTAATAAATAAAGTGCAGGCTTATATTTCATGGAATCTGCCACATGGAGTGCACCATTTTTGGTTGTTTTTGAGGCAGGGCATGCAAGGCATGCTTCCTTTAAATGCCATCCCCGCTAAATGGTGCAGTTCATCAGCAATCTGTAACCTGTGTAAAAATGGCTAAGACACATATATTTACAGTTATCTATCCTCTCAGCCTAAGCATTACTACAATCACATTATAATCCCCCTAAAAGAATATGCAATAATATAATTTTTTATTTTTTTAACTGTATTTTAAAACTATATTAAGGTGCTGTAGGTTGTAGAGGCTGCTAGTTTATTATGTGTTCAATTTTTATCTTGTAGGTATTGGTCATTTGGATTGTTTAATTGCATTTTTGTGCTATACAAATTCTTCTTCTCTATTATATTTCTTGAACCCCTGCACCAAAGGCACGAAAGTTACTTTATTATTTTGTTTTGCATAACATGCGGCTGCTTGTTGGAATCTTGTCAAATGAAAGTATTTTGAACCTTGGATATTGTTTATGATTGTCTGATCTCATGAGGGGTGGAATATTTTCGTATGTGTAATCAATTGCAAATTAGACTTTTATTTTTGTCCTTTTATGTGGACCTCTTTGGAGTTCCTTAATCATAAATAAAATAAACTTGAAACATACAATGTTTACTCAACTGAAAAAAGCCTACAATTGCACACTTCATGAAAAAAGTAGTGTGACTTTTATTCTCTGTACCCTAATAGCTTCAGTTTGACCTTTAGGGTTTGGTTTTATTATGTGTTCACACTATATACTTTGAGAAGCACCATACTAAGGGCCTCATTGCTATGCCGGTTGGAAAAGTTCCGAATGGTAGCCAAGTTTCCGACTGACTCTGAAATATTTCCAACTGACTGATTATGATACAAGGTAGTCGGTTGGACATTCAGAATCAGTTCCGACCTGCATATGCAGAGTCCGAGTCAGTCAGAGCCGAATCATAGAGCTCTACGGGCTGCGTTTCCGACCGACTGAATACGATGTCAGATTCCAACAGCGGTTTTGACTGGGTCTGTCTGACACGGATCGGCTTTCGGAAACTGACTTTGGAAACTGCCTTTGGGGGCCTGTAGCAGACCACTCTTCACTCGGAGGCATCTGGTTGGGGCCCGTGGGGGTACCCATGGGTCCCCTCTTCCAAACCATGCACAGAATGGCAGGCACAATGGGGTGCCCACCACAGGGTGCAAGGATTTTGCAACCACCCCTTTTTTCAATGGGAGCCTGTATTGTTGGTCAGTACATGGGCTCCCATTGAAGTCAATGGGAGTCCGACCGAATGGTGTTCACAACCATCGCAATCAGTAGGTCAGACTCCCCGAACCCAAGTTGGTCAGAAACCCTTCCAAGAAGGAGTCAGTCAGAATGCTTTCCGACCGACACCATAAGGAGGCCCTAAGAATCCATTTTTCAGAACAGCATCTTTACACAATGTGTGTTTAATGTAGAGAGAATGACTCACTAGAAGAACTGTAAAATTCTACATATCAGACAATGGAAGTGGAATTAAAATGTTACAAATTTCTCTATAAATTTATAAAAGCATTACAAAAAGAGCAAAGCTACCAGCAACTATGAATGGAGCAATCTGTAACGTGCATTGCACCTAAACATAGCAAACAAACCAAAAGCATGTAAGGCTTGCTACAATATAAAGTCAAAATCTACATAATTTCCCAAAAATTGCCACAAAATCTAAATCAACATGACAAATCATTTTTGATATAAAAAATACACATAATATTTTATTATTTTATTATTTCATTATATCAGTCTAAACATTAGCTAAAACCCCAACCTAAAAAATGACTGTGATAATAAAAAAAATATAAATCATTTACATGAAAAATGTAGATTTCATTACCCAAAAAGCTCAAGGACACATAAACCACACATTTCCAAATATAAATCACATATATTTACTCAATCATAAAATATACCATTTCCCACCTAAGAGAAATAAAATAAATGCTCCTGGAAACATGAAAAAAAGGCATTGGTTAATGATAAACCAAATATAATTTCCTTAAAAAAACAAAAAACTTACAATGCCCAGAAGACTTGTTCATTGACAAAAACCTGTAAAGTAAACAAGAAACCCCACCCACAAACACATAACAATCTTAAAAACGCATATACATTAGATGTCTTTATCATAAAATAAGTAACATAACACAGTGTAACATAACTAACGATACACCACTAAAACAGTATACGAAAACCCCAAACTACACACTAGTGAAAAACACTACCATGAATACAACTGCGTGTTCAAAAACCCCACAAACAACACTATGACTAACCTCTACACCGCTCCCTATCCCCCACCCTCCAAACCCTTGTAAAAGGACTTACCTGTTCTGATGAGCAGCAGCACCTTCCCGGGGCCTGGATCCCAAAAAATAGACTAAACATGGCACAAATAGACTACAAAATAGACTGTAGCAGTAAACAAAAAATGGGCACCAAATGTAACTAAAAAAAGACTATCTCCGAATAGAAATGAATAGGAGAACATAGTTAAATGCTATATAAATGTATTAAATAGGTTAAAAACATTAAACATGCAAAGCATCAAAAAATGTACAACATATTAACAAATTGTAAAGTATAAATTAAATATAAGTGTAAAAAATATACAATAAGTTAATATATACTGAAAAAACATATTTTAAAATGATGTTGAACCTATGTATATAAACAATTTAATAAATGGAAAACATGGAAAACAATGGGAAAAAGTAGAAACTTGTTTATTTATGTAATAATAAAAAGGTATTAAAATGTTTATTTATCTATATGTAGATGTTTTATTTTAGTTGAAATATAATTGTTTAATATTGTTAAAAGATATATTAAATATACTTTGAAAATAAAAAAGAGAAAAACGTGTAACATCTTTATTCTATAAAACATTTGATTTATAATATTTATAACAAACATACAACTAACTATTTTATTATATTTCTAAACACCAACAATACTAATTAAATAACACAAACTATTTCTACAAAGAAAATGTTGGACACTAAAGGGATGACATTTACTATTCCCACTTCAATCCATACCAATCTGCGGGAGGGTGTTCGTCACTAAACGGGTGGCATTAACTATTCCCACTCCAATTTATACCAAACTGGGAAAGGTGTTGGACACTAAAAGGGTGACATTTACTATTTCCAATCCAATCTATACCAATTTGGAAAAGGAGTTGGACAATAAAGGGATGGCATTTACTATTCACACTCCAATCTTTACCAATTTTGAGAACGTGCTGGACAATACATTTTGACTTTTTCTTTTCCTACTCCAAATTTAACCAATTTCGGGAAGGAGTTAGACACTAAAGAGGTTACATTTTCTATTCCCACTCCAATCTAAAACAATTTGGAGAAAGTGTTGAGCACTAAAGGGTTGCCCCTTACTATCCTAAAGGGGCTGGCGACATTTACTATTCCCACTACAATCTATATCCACTTGAGGAAGGCTTTGGACACAAAGGGCCCAATAACGATGTCGGACAGACTTGAGTGCGTCTGGCATCAATTGGGCACTGGGACCGACCCAAACCAGCAATTACAAAATTACAAAAGGAGCATGCATTTCAGCTGCTGTCAGTGTGAAGTGAAGATGTGCAGTTCATCCTTGCACCCCGAGATAGGAACCTCAAGGTACCTGCCACGGGGTGCAGGGATCAACAGGGGGCACCATAGGTTGCCATACAGAGGCCTTGCACCAATGGGGGCCCTACTGGTGGCCCCCCAAAATCACCTTCCCACAGCCTTTCTGTGTTGGAAAGGCCGGCACAGAAAGGCAGTCGGAATCCAACATTGTAATCCCTCGGGCAGAAAGAGCTGCTCTTGGGGTTACAGGAGTCTTTCCAAATGGCATACGGGTTCTCTGAGACAGTCATAAGCCACTTGGAAATCCTGTTTGGATTCATTTCCGACCAACTCTATCAAAATGGGTCAGGAGGAAATGAATCCAAACAGGAGATAATGATGCTGTAGTAATGGCTTCGACCGAGGGTTGGAGCAGTTTCCTACGGCATCATAATCGGCCCCTAAAAGGGTGACATTTACTATTATACACCAATTTAAACCAATTTGGGGAAAGTGTGGGAAACTTAAGGGGTGGCATTTACTTTTCACAGTCCAATCTTTACCAATTTGGAGAAAGAGTTAGACACTTAGTGGGTGACATTTATAATTACAACTCCACTCTAAGACAATTTGGGGATGGTTTTGGAAATGAAAGGGGTGAAAATTAATATTTTCACTACAATGTAAAACATTGTATGAAAGGTGCTAGAGATGAAGGGCCTTATTATGAGTTTGCCAGTGCGGGAGCAGGATCGCCCGGGTCCCGGACCGCCAAACTCATATTGGAACCACTTGCCAGATCAGGAGTTTTCTCCTGACTGCCAAACCACTCTTTGGCGTTCCCAGGACGGTGGTTATGAAATAGGCACCTCAAATAGGTACTGCAATGGGAATGTCAAAGGCAGTACCTGCATGGCATGGAATGCTGCAGTCCATGCTGTGCAGGTACTGGTGTGCATGCACACCCCTGTGTGCATCCACATGATGTGAGGCACCACGAGCCACTGTAGGGCCCCCTTTGTTTCCTCACTGCCACACATTTCATGGCGGTTTGAGTGCCATGAAAAGTGTGGCAGTGAGGAAACACGTAACATGGCAAACAATTTGCGGTCTCAAGACCGTGGTTGCGGTAGTCTGAGGGCAGTTGGAACACTGCCACCACCGCACCCCCACGAGTCTGGCAGACCATGGACTGCCAGACCCGTGATAATCCCCTAATTATTATTTTACACACTATCATTACTCATACCCACACAGAATGAAGCACAAATAAACTAAAATGTATTTGAAAAGACACTAACCAAAACTACAAACCTATATTTAAAATTGTATATATATACACACACATATACATGTATATATATATAGATAAACGTTAACATATAAAATACTTTTTTATCACTATTAATAATTAATATATTATTTAAAATATTCACTGCCATTTCAAAACTTTGAACCATTAAATAAAACATGGAATTCTCTTAATCTAAAATTAAAAATATTAAAATAAAAATATTTAAACCCAAATGTTTAAAAAAACTAATTATTACAGACATATTTTTCTACATAAACATTTCTTTTAAATTAATTGTGAATATTATTTCACAAAAACTATAAAATGGAAATGTCTCATTTAAAAAATTCAAATGTATTTACTTTATTAAATTGAATTTTTATATTTTTCTAATAGATATGTTTTCATTTAAATATTTGTTAAATATTAATAATATTTTATATATATTATAAAATATATATATATATTTTATTTAATTATAAATTGTTATTTATTAAAAATATAAATAAAACAAAATACATTTAAAGTTGCATAATATTATTTTCATATCATTAAAATATTATACATTAATGATACATTAAAATATCCCATTTTTGAAATTCTCTTAATCTCTTAAAAATCCAATATCCTGCTGCTAAAATCTTTGATTTGTTTTTATACATTAATACAACTAAAAACACCAAATTCAGTCATTTTTATTATTAATAAATGATATAAATAAAAACACAAATAAAAAATCATAAACATATACCATTAAAAACGCTACAATAAATTACATACAAAAGAACACTTTTTATATTTTCTATATCAATATTTTTTAAAACAATATTAAATAACAATATGTTTTCCCTTCTATATTTCTGTAAACAATATTTTTAACATTCTGATTATGCTTGTTATTTAAAACATGTTATTGATTTTACACAAACAATGGACAATCCACACCCAGTGAACAACCAAGAACATACATATTCCCTTTTCCAGTTTCTCTTGTAACCCCTCATGCCTCATGTGGTGCATATCACCAATCTTAGATGCTCTTGTCACTTCTTCTGGCATGGTCCATCTCAGTGCCACCTTGGTGTGCAACAACACTATAGCGGGGTCTTATGAATCCGTTAGTAAAGGCTCTTCCTGTACCGTTTTCAGCATGAGGCACTCTCGCACTGCTGTTGTCTCATTATTACCATGTATACTGTGCCTTAAATGGGCAGGTATTGTCCGGTACTGAGTACCTGTACTATTTGAAATGAAGAGCACATACAATTCTCAGCACTCGTTCAAATCATTTAATAGGAAATTCCTTTGCAGGAGAAAACAGGTAATCTGGATTGTGAGTACCAGAATGTATATGTTTCAATTTAAAGCAGTGCATGTTTGTTTCTGTTTAAGGCTGATACAGTATTCCCACCAGTACTCTATGTACTTTCTGAGCTCATGTTGCGTGTTTGGAAGATTGGGCTGCTGTGCTGTACCCTTTCAGTGCTTGAAAGAAGCTTGCATTGCTCCTGTAATCTTCTCGCTGTTCTGCATGTGCCACTGCCAGGACACTATGTACTTTATGTGCTCCCTCTGTGTCTATTGAAGCTTGCACTTGTGCTGCTGCGCTATGCCTTTTCAATGCATGAGTGAAGCTTCAATTGCTGATGCAATGCCAAAGCTATTCTGCATGTGCTGCTGCCTGTACTGTATGTACTTTATGCGCTCACTCTGTGTGTTTGGAAGCTCGGTCTTGTGCTGCACCTCAGAAATAGTTCAGTTCCAGAGGGAAGCTTGCATTGAGGGTTCAGTCCTACAGTTGTTCTGCGTGTGCTGCGCCCCATGTTGTGATTCGTCTGAGTGAGTTAAAGAAGTATTAGTAAATCTTTCCCCACAAAAAAATCAAATCCCTGGACTTTGTAAGTAGCTTGCACCATTATATTTAACCTGACCTGAACATCAACATTATTTTTGGAAAATTGCATAAGATGTTGTTCCTATGCAAATGTGAAAGAGGTGTTATTATCAATTAAATAAACAAAACAGAATAAAATAAATAAACTGAGACCCTCACTACAACGTACACGTATATCCCATATTTTGGGCACAAGCTCCCTATAATGGTGATTCATAGACCAGATAAGAATTAAACGACAGTGCTTATGTCAACTTTAGACATTCATCTGGTTACTGCCATTTTGACATGTAGTCTACCAATAGTAGAAAATATCGCTCATTGGGAGGTAAACATTCAAATGAACCTATAATATCATGCCCCAACTTTACACAGGGCTGTGTGGGGTGTGTGGGAACTTCAACTGGTGCAAGCGGAGCTGTCTTTAAGGATTTACGTTTATCATTCTTTGCACACAACCAACACTCCTGAACAACCACTTCCACCACATTCTTGGACACTAATATCATTTATGAAGTCTAGACTTAGTTACATTCCTGCCCAAATGATCATGAGCCAAATTAACCAACTTTGTTTCAACATCGTATGTAGCACCACTCCATCCATTCTACAAATGTTGTTGTCAACAATACATGATCCATCATGTACATTCCAAACCCTCAACTCTTGGGTAGCATATTTATATACTGGCCAACCCCTCCCAATATACTCCTTAAACAATTCCAACACTCCATCAACTGCCATGGCATCAGTCCATTACACATCTTGGACTACACCTTCATTTATCCATCCCACCAAATATATATCTTCTATGTCACCCTCACTCTCAATAGGCAATGTGGACAATCAATCAGCTGCATCATTTTTTGATCCTGGAAAATCTTCCACAGAAAAGTTGAACTCTGATTAGCCTTCTATTCATCTTCTCAATCTAGGTGTGATGAAATCAGAAGTCCTTCATGTGAAAATCTGAGTCAGAGGGACTGATCTGATCTTATCTTGAAAGGTAGACCCCACAGAAAGAATTTAAAATGCAATATTGTCCAATAGACACCCAGTATATCATTCTCAGTAACCAAGTAATGCTCTTCTGCACCTTTCAGAGAGTGCAAAGCAAAGGCTACCACCCTCTGTTCACCTTTATCAAATTGTGATAATACTGCACCCAACCCACTCAAACTTGCATCAGTTATTAAACCAGTGTTTTTTATGAGATAAAATGACCCAACGTAAGCAATACAACAATTATCTTTCTGATATCCTTGAATGCCTACTCACAATCACTTGTCCAATCTAACTGAGCGCTTTTCTTAAGTAAGGACCTCAAAGGTAAGGACACACTAGCGAAATTAGTATTGGCTTTATAGCAAAATGCAGTCGAGCCTAAAAATGAGCGCCTTTGTTGACAGGTGGAGGTGCTTGCACAATACTCTATGCTAAATCCAGTTTGGGACTCTCACCTTCATTGGATATCATGTGACTTCAAATATGTAGCTGTTGCCACTCTAAATTAACATTTTTCTTTTATAAGGGTAAGACCTGCATCCTGCAATTTACCTAAAACTAAGAGTTGTATCATGTTCTTCCTCATCCTTCTCTTGCACCAAGATGTCATATTTGAAGAATAGTATTTTGGGAACACCTTCCAAAACTGACTTCATTATTCTATGGAAACATGAAGCAGCTGAGGCTAAACCAAGCGGCATGTGCACAAACCTGTATGCCCCCAAAGAGGAGTGACAAAAGAAGTGAGACGTTTAGACTCTGGATGAAGAGGAACTTGATGGTATGCAGATGGTAAATCCATTACACTGAAAATCTTTGCATTCTTTATCAATGCCAAAGTTGCATAAATGTTAGGTAATGACTGGTGATCCACCTAGTTGTGTTTATTCAGACTCCTAAGGTCCCCACACATCCTTATTCTCTTTCCCCTCTCCTTTTGCACTGCAACTACTGGAGATCGCCATTCTTATGCTTCAGTTTCCTCATTCACACCTCCTATTCCACTGTTAATCTTTCAAACATCATATTTGGGACTTTCCTCCATTTATACACACAAGGAATCGTCACTCTGTTTTAAAAAAATCTTATGTTTAACATTCCTGAATTAACCTAATCATTCAGCAAACACCTCTCGAAACTCATCTATAATATCACAAGACATTTCCCCCTTTTGACAAAAGCATCACACATTCAGGTGAACTGGTGCCGAGACACCCACGGGTATTTGCACGCTTTATAAATTGTATAAATATAAATATAAACTGGGATTGAGAGTTATGCCCATATCACCCTGATGTCTCCATCCCAATAAGTTATCACCATGTCTGGCTACAATTCACCTTTCCGGCAGTTAATCACTGCAAACCCAAGAACATCTATCTTCACACCTCCATAGACTACAGGGTCAATGTCTGGAGGAGACAATTCTTTAATATATGGTCACCAGATATACTGTCCGAATTCTTATCACCAATCATGGTGAATACCTACCCAGAATCTGCCAGTACCATCGTACTTTTAATCCCAATTCTGACTTCACATTCAGGCATAGTCAATGGCTCACCATCAACTACCCCATCATCTCTGATACTCAACAACATTTTCTTATCTTCAGCCATGTAGTCCACAGTTGGTATTCTAATTAAAAAAACATGACATACACAAGCATAATCACCCTTTTTCCACATTGTTTCCACATTTCAAGTCTGGCAAAACAACCTTGACTGTTTGACAAATGTCCATCACTGCCACATCCATAACACTAAGGTTGTTATTCCTTGTTCTTTGGGTTTCTCTAGTTTCCTCCTTAACGTTTTGCACACGTCCTGTTTCCATGCCAACCTTGGCAACCTCTTTCACTGCTTCCTTCTGTCAGTCAGTCAGTTAAAAGCTTTTATTTGGCAGATAGCCATAAAAAGATAAATAACATTAGTAAATGAATATGTACATGCTGCTAAAAAGGCTAAAACATGATAAGATATGATTAGCAAGTAAGGTCAAAGTACAGTCTTATAGACATAGTTTCATGTTTCATGTTCACTATAGCTCTGCACTCAAACAAATAAGAAAGCATAGAGTAATGGGCCTTTTGGGCACCTACAGTAATAGGAAATAAGAGTTAAATGTCAGAAATTAATATCATTCAAAGATTTTCTGGTATTAAACGTTTGATGGACAAAACCTAAAACAGATGAGCAACAACGTTCAAACTGAAGGTGTTGCAAACAAAGAGTAAAAGGTGTGCAGCAAGGGAAGTACAAAGTACACCCTCAGCCTGGTGTAAAAGCTACAAAACAACATAAAATGTGCCAAAGTTTGTTTAGAGATGTAGTTGAAGGGGCATGGTGGTAAGGTGAAAAATCAAGTGCCCTACTCAGGATGGGCTAACAGAAAATGCAGAGTGCCTAATCTAAAGCGAGTCAAATACAATCTACACTCAGGATTTGTAATGTATAGATGATAAAGATCCACTCCCTCCACAAGCTTTAGGTCTGAATAATTGGTGACTGTAGTCATAGATTGACAGTTAGCAAATGTAACTTGATTTCTATGGGATCGAAGAGGGGATTTCACCATATGTTTTGTGCTACTGATAATTTTGTTTTGAGAAAGGGAAAGTTTTGGCAGCCCAATGTCCGAAAAAGTCTTATGGACATACGTTAACTAAGGATTAGAGGCCACATGGTCCTGTCTTAAGCAGTCTTTAATAATCATTTGGGTGAAAGAGGTATAAGGTGAGTGCTAAATCTTAAGCCACAGTAGCAGCTGCGCAACCTGAACTATATCCTCAAAAAATAGAGAGGCTGACTTTGAGATGAGTAATAAGGCTAGCCGGTCTCCTTGTCGTTGCAAATAGCCTACATAAAAATCTGTTTTTGATCATTTGGAGACTACCGGGAGGAGTTCAGCCTCAAACGTCAGCCCGTATGTCTCCTGGGAAAGAAATGTACTTTTATATAGAGTAATAAGTTATTTAATAGGCTTGTGTCCAAGTCTCTTGTAGGATCTAAACATTGCTTCTATGGTCCCTTGAGTTTACAGACTCTCTGACACAAAAGTCTGTCCCTACCCAGGTTGCCTGACAACAAACCCCCCTAAATAATTAGAATTAAATACTTTTAAAATAGAGATGTCTGCTATGTTATGAGGCCGTAGCCACATATATTATTATGTGGAATTTCTAGTGGTTAATTTTCAAATTCAGCTCCCCCATAAAATTGATGGATATATCGAGTGATAGCTGGATACTGTTGGCAATGGGAGCAATTAAGACTGAATTGTCTGCGTAGAGTAATAAGGGGACAGAGTGGTTCCCAAACCTGGGAAGGTGTTTTCCTCTAGTTGCCAGCTCCTTCTCAAGAGCATTAATGTAAATATGAAATAAAACTGAGCTAAAATACAAACCTGTTATACACCCTTATTTGAGTTGAAGAAGAGGTTAGAATCGCCATTTGTATTATAGTGAACCTGGCCCTGGTTCCCCAATGCCGGCGTTTTAACAAATATTTTAGAGCTGGGTCAAGCCCCTCTTTCCCCATCATTGACCAAAGCTTGCCCCTATCCACTAGATTGAATGCACTTGAAAGGTCCATGAAGGCCATTTGAAGTGCCCTGCCCTTTACATGGACGTATTTCCCAGAGATCATAAGAAGGTTCAGTGTTTGCTCAACTGTACCGACTATCGAATGGAACCTGTATTGGGCCTCTAAAACAAACTTATTGTCAACAGCCTTCCAGTAATTGGAGAATGACCAGCCCTAAGATCTAAATGGAGGAGCTCAGGAGAGAAATGGGTCAATAGCAAGAAGGCTGGCTTCTGTTGCCTTTTTAAAAAATGGGGCGCAGGATTGAGTCCCTTCAGGAGTTGAGAATCTCTCGTCTTACTGCATAATGAAAGACACTTTTAACAATGGCACCCAAAAAGAGGGATTCTGTCTGTACACATCAATTGGGATCCCATCTAGACCAGCCGCCTTGCCGGAAGATGATTTAAAAATGGCTCTAGTTACAGCAGTAATGTCAATAGCATTGCTTAGGGCAAGAGTTTCAGCCACAGAAAGGGAAAGAAACTTTGCTGGAGATTGGGGTGACATATCATCACCCCACCCAATCATCAATGGAGATGTGACATTCTAATTTGGGCTGATTATCATCTGAGGAGTAGGGTCTATTGATGTCTTGTGTGTGTAACCACACTATCCCCAGGAGCTCCTGGGGGAGTGAACTAGAGGCGCAGGTGCTAGGAGCAGGCCAGCCTCCAACATAAAATGTTCAACACAAAATGGGGCCGCTCCCAGAGTAGTGACCTAGGTGCAAATTAAATTATGAGTGTGGGCATCTCACAAAATGTGAAGGACTGGTCTCATACACCACCAGGTGTCATGCTTCATCATTGACCAGTCCTCGCCCTCTAGAAACTCGTTTTGGTAGAGGGTGGGCATACACCTGATGACAGGGATGCACTTCTAAACTAAGTGGGGACCGTGGGGAGTGAGTGAGATTTAAAAACCATTATAGTTACCAAATTAATTTTTTATTTGGCAGGCAGCTATATGGTATTAAAAACAAATGAACGGTGCAATGGGGAGACTACTCTCCCCCCACTGTTGTAGGTGTGGTCGACATGTTTCTGCCGTGTGGCCCAGTTGGGTCCGTGGCATTCATCAGGACCTAAAAGAAAAGAAAGGAGGGCTCCATTCTTACCAGCCTTGTGGTGATAAGATGCTACTAAGTGGGGTTACCTATGTCACACTTCAGCAAGAAGGGGCTCACTTTGAAGCCCTAGGACATGAACCTAAATGCCCCATAGGAGGAGGGCAAAAGGAAGATCCCTGTAGTCAGACTTGCCTCAAGATGCATCTCCTGTAAGTGCACCTATATGTGTGCTCCACTCCTCCCCGACAATGATGTCTTCCCAGAAAGCCCTGGAATCCCTAAGAGCAGAGGTCACTTGTAAATCTTCCTAAGTCTGTTTCCTAACCTCCTGTTTCCTAGATTCTGCAATAGCTTTATATGAGGACCTAAGCAGTCTAACTTGTGCCGTATTACGTTGGGATGGTTTTATTGCCTCCTTCAACTGTTTTAAAGCTGTTGTGCAACTGGAGTTGAACCATCTAAAAGGGAATGGTTCCCTTAGCTTCTGTTGAAAAACCAGCAGGTTAGAGACATGTTTACAGATGCCATGAAAACTCTCCACCACATCTGTGGCATTAGGCTCATCAGACAAGCAGTCAGGAAATCCTTGTATTTCTGGGAAATTTACATTGTCCAAAAATGTTCTTTGCTCTACCTTTTCCCACCTAAGATGTATACCCTTACTTTTAGAGAACAGTAAAGACGAGTGCAACTGTGCTTTTACATTTTAAAAACAGAGCGTGATAAAACTAAAATGTTCGTGTCATGGTCACTTAAGTGGATGGAACAATGAGGGAGTTCTGTATAAATGGAAGGATGTGGGGAGAAGACAAAATGAAATCAATTGTAGAGACTCTTCCTTTGCCTATAAAGATTGGCAACATAAGGTCACTGTTTTTTTTTAAAAAAATCAGCGCTAAAGAGGAGGTTAAACCTCATTACACTGTGATTCAATACATCCCCATATGCAGTGTGTAAAACATCAATCAGATTGTTCTCTGAGTGGTCAGAGACCCCACACACCTGATCACCTCCAAGGGGACAGGTGGAGATGTTAAAGTCTCCCATCCAGAGAATGGGTACCCTGTTCGGGTATCTCATCAAATATTCAGGTATAGATTGATCCAGCTCCTGCATCAGATCAGTAGGGTGGTTAACAATATAGTTAAAATAAAAATTGATTAATAAAATGTCTAAACTCCTTGGAATTAATAAATGCTAATTTTGGGCATAATAGGTACATGATATTACTTCAGCTTTTAGGTTACCATTCCTTAGGAAAATCAAGACCCTTTAAACCGACATAACTCTGCCTGAGGTGGAAGGTAAAGCAGAGAAACAAAAGAAATAGAACACATCAGTGTAAAAGCCCTCTAAGACCCAGGTCTCTTGACAGCAACACCTTCATTCAATATACTTTCATCATTGTTCTTACACTGGCTCATTTTACGCACCCACAAGTTGGTGTTCTCCATACCCTGAATATGGGTATTTTCTTGTGAGAAGCTTTTCCTTCACTTTCGGATTATTTGTGCATCCCACCAGTTGGTTGCTAATGAGTGAATTAGTAAGCTTTTCTCAAAATCACTAGAACCGGACAGATTTTTAAAGATGCCACATATTTTTCTATATTCTTAGTCTTCCCTTGAACTCTCATGAAGAACTTGTGTCGCCTTGGAACCACATTGATTTCTGAACCAAAATGTTGTTCCAAAATCAAAACCACCATTTCATAGATATTTTATGGATCACCTTCAGCATCACCTATCTGAATATCATCTAAACTCTCATTAACATTTCTGTGCTCTACTCCAAGATTATGAAGTAGAACTTGCCTGTTTGCTGACCACAGAACATTCTTCACCTCCAATAGCCAGGAGATAGGAATCAAACAGTTGTTTCCAATGCTTCCACAGTAGAATTAGATTGCCTTTCTCAGATTGAAACTGTGGTGGTAGTGACATGCCAGATGTTGTCATAGTTAAGCCAGGGTTTATTGAATTCTTTAGTACCAAAAAACAAGTATTTAAAAGCAAACGTCCAATACTGAGTAGAAAACTCAGAGGTAATAGAACAATGTTTGTCACAATAATTCATTCAAAATGGTCACTAAGTGCTTCCAGATTATGTTGTAAAAGAGGGGAAAACTCCTCCTGTCAACATGTGCTCCTTGCTGATCCCCACGTAAAATGTCCTCTGTCCCAGATCTGTAATGTTATTTCTAGAGTTCTACCACCCAAAGTTCAGTGATTGCAGTTCCACATGAATATAACACTTCCGTATGAGCCCTCATGGAGATTCAAGGGCCCAGATTTACAAAACGTACACACAACGCAGCACCCAAAAATGCTAAGCTGCTTTGTGTGAGAGGGAGAGAGAAGGACAGCTTCATATCTACAGAGATATGTCACTCTCCTCCCCCTCCCACATACTGGCATACTATCATGCTGCCAAGCACCACGCACCTTTGTGTCATACTGCACGGGTGTGTGCGTGAGTCTAGCATAGGTTTTGTACTGGAAGAGTAGCCTTCCAGTACAAAATGTTCTGCCTGGACAAAATGTAAAACTGTTCCCACTTCAGATGTGTTCTGTACAGTGCAGCACACATGCAAAGTGAGAAGCATTAGGAGAAATAAAAACATTTCTCCTTTGCAAAACCTTCTTCAAAGAGGCAATATTTTTGGTTGCAATGTCCTGTCTACCAATTTTAGTAGATATGGTTTTGCATCAAAAAGCATGGGCTGTTTCATGGGAACAACGTTTTACCATCCAAGGAATGCCATCTTGATGCTAAGTAATGCAAAGCAGTGCTTTGTGCTTTTTTCCATTACTTTAATGCAACTTTCCATTGCAAAAAAAGAAGTTTTATGTTGTGAAGTAAATAACAAAAAAAAACATTTTGTGCTAGTTTGCATCAAAAGCTTGACTGATGTGCAAATTGTGCACTCGATAAATACCATACCCCTGAGATTTATATCTACCAGGTCTGCAATTTGGGGCACGGATAGAGCTCCCTTTGTAATGAGGACCTCAGAATTCGAGAGTTACCATGAGTTACCATGACTGCGTTAATCTTTTTCTTTTGCCCTTCTTACTGCTATGCTGTCTCACTCAGGTTCTAGGCAAGCAGTGGACTTCAGTGTTAATTACAGGAGAAATCCTAATTTTCCTAAATTATACAAACTCCTTCTCTCCAATACATATGGATTCGCAAAAGAGTTTGACGTGAAGATGCTGTGTAGTACTAAAGGGGTGGTTCTGGACTATGATCTCTCTTCTGCCCCCTCCAAATCCTCAAAGCATGGGAGATGCTGGTATGAATTCAATGGCTACACTTTGACATCCTATCCCCTAACCAAACAAGCACTGGCATAGCCAATCGGCCTAACCATTGCAAGAGCTATTGGGTTTGTAAATGTTTTTTTTAGCCATGCTGTGCAACCTGGCAGAAAGTTTAAAAAGCACTATGACAAGGTTAGCACTGCCAACGTCATGGCGCATCTTTTTTTTAACTTTCGGCCATGCTACACAGCAGACATGCTGCGGCCCAACATGGCTAAAAAGGACAGTGACAACATCACTAGCTCTCGAGTGGGCGAGACCTACTTACTTTGCCAAGGCTTTTTTCTGGTTGAAGAGGGGGGAAGGGGTAAGCAACAACTCAGGAGTGGTAAAGGGGACGGAGCAACACACACAATAAATGACAGGGCAAGCATCACCAATAGGGTAAGCAACAAAAGCTAGAGCAAGCAAAAACAACAGAGAAAACAACAGGGCAAGCAACAAATAACGAGGCAAACAACAACAGAGGTGGAGACATCCTGCAAGCACAAGCACCGCTACAACTAAAAGAAAAAAAAAGTACCTCCAAATTCCGATGAGCTGTGGAATAACCCCCAGTAGGCAAGGAAACAGTATTTGGGCAATTCATCAGGGGAAGGAAAACAGACGCAGTAAGAAGAAGTGGAGCCGCCATACCCTGACAAAAGAGGAACAAGGAAATGAGCTCACATATAAAGCCATACAGTGGGAAACAATGGATTGGCTCTATGCCCCCTGTAAGTAAACAAAATATCTTGCAAGCAACAGTGCATGCACTCTGCTCAGGCGAGATCTAAAAGTGATACACACATGTACAGATTTTTACATGCAAATTAAATTGATCAACTTCTGCTGAAGCTCAATGAATATAAGCAATATTTGAGCCTTGTTGGACTTGTCCCTCTCTGCAGGGTCATCCAAAGACGTTTTTCCTTTCGTTTTTGTTTAGGACTCTGTGCACTATATCACTGCTAACCAGTGCTAAAGTGGTTGTGCTCTCTCTACTCTAAACATGGTAATATTGATTAATACCCAATTAGCATATTTAATTTACTTGTAAGTCCCTAGTAAAGTAGCACTACATTTGCCCAAGGCCTGTAAATTAAATGCTACTAATAGGCCTGCAGCACTAGTTGTGCCACCCACTTAAGTAACACTTCAAACATGTCTCAGGCCTGCCATTGCAGAGCCTGTGTGTGCAGTTTAAACTGCCATTTTGACCTGGCAAAATAAACCTTTTGCAATACCCAAACCTTTTGTTTAATAAATATAAGTTAACCCTAGGGTGGGCCCCGGACAGCCCAGAGGGCAGGGTGCAATGTATTTGAAAAGTAATACATGTTCAATAAAGTTTTACATGTCCTGGTAGTGAAAAACTCATACATTTGTTTTATACTACTGCAAGCCATATCTCTCCCATAACATAACATTTGAGTTGATTTATAACATGTTATATGTGTAAATTCCAAATGTGAAGAGATAACCAGTTCATGTTTGATTTCTCAGGAATCCTAATTTAAAATCCTAATTTAAAATCCTAATTTATGGGGAAGTCAGATTTTAAATTACAATTCTGAAAATGCTCCTCATTTTCTTGCCTTGGCCATTTGGTGTCTGTATTCTGTCTTTGGTCACATGACTGGGTGTAGTTGGCAGTTGGGCTTTGTGTATTCCTCCTAGACAGCCACACACAATGGGAGCTTAGGAGTGAATGGATGGGCCATCCCTGGCAGGATGAGAGGAAAGAGTTGGGCACAGCCCCATTTACTCTTAAATAGGTTGTGTCATCTCTCCACACACAGGGCAGCATACCCCCTGCAGTTAGCCTCGAGCCAGGAAAGGCAGGGCATCTGTGCACTTCAAAGACATGCCTCCAGAAGCGCAACCCCCCTTTAAAGGCACAACTGTGTATAAAAGAATGACCTCAGATACCAACTCTCCAGTACACTTCTGTACCTGTGGATACTATGCCAGGCAGAAGGACTGTTGTGCTGCTGAAAAGCTGCCACTCTGCTGGACTGCACTCTGATGTACTCCTGTTTTGCTCCAAGGGATAGCTGGCTAGCCTCCTGATCTGAACCCTCAGGGACCTAGGCTTCCAACAACCTTGATCTGCTCCCGGAATCTGCCACCTTGGAGTCTACCCTCCCAAATGGTACCACTCCAATACTTGCACCTTGTAAGTCGCTTTGGCTGCACAACACATCTTCGACGCGGATCCAGGCAATGCTCTGCAAACCAGGATTTAAGGTACTATGTCCAGCAGGCCTAACTGAGTCCCTGTAGCTGACCCACGCTCCGTCGTGGTCGGCCTGAACTAGTGACTTTGTCCCGGTCCAGCACAACCAGATATCCACAGTTGGCAATTTAGCCCTTTTGGTTCTAATTTCTATAAAAAAAAAAAAGCCAATAACTCTGGTTCTTCTGAATTTTTGTCATTTTGCTCTCGTTTTTATTTATTAAACACTATCAATTCCCTACAAGCCTGATCAGAACTGACTTATTTGTGCCTGAACTTCTAATCAGTCTAATGTTTGTAAACAGTACAATGCTCAACTACACTTACCAAGAAAAGCTTCCTAATTAGTAATATCTTTTACATATTCAAGAAGCCCATTAGGTGTTTAGCTGAACATTGGTTTTTAAAAGTGCTCAACTCTGAGTGAACAACTAGTTTGAGAATTCCTATGGCTTTATGGTGTTTTTCATCTTGCTGTGAAAAAGGAGCTAGTGAGTATTCATTTAACACTGTTGTATCCTCTTCCAGGTCACACTTATATTCAACTTGTCTCCCCTTTCTATATTGGGACAGTGACGAAATGACAAAAGATAAATCTCAGCAAGAGAGTTGTATTCATGGTTCTTATTTGGGTCTAATACCCATACATTTCCAAGTAAAGAAGAATGAAATTAATTTTATACATTATTGTCTATGACTACAGCTGACTACATGCCTTAGAGAAACAATTTAATGTTGTGACTATTCTTTACCTTACACTATGCAAGTGCTAGCATAGGTTGAAATTATTGCTGTTGGTGCTGTGAACACCTCCTACGTTATAGTGTATAAACTGCAGTCATGGAAGTTGATTCACTAAAAAGCCTGGGGTAGCAGAAGTAACATCATATACGCTTTGACCTTAATGATGTCACAGGAAGTTACATCATATGACCTTTGACCCTGCATCATCCCAGGAAGTGATGTCACAGATCCGTAATCCTGATGACATCACAATAATTAACATTGCTTAAGTTACATAATTAATATTATATATTCTTCCAGGGGAGAACAAAAGGTGGGGGTTTCTCTTCTCAGAGAAAGTTTTGAAGAATATTGGCTTTATTAGTGCATGTTAATGCATAATTTTCACATCTGCTAAAAAGCCAATAGGCTCTACAAAACACTTACTAAATATTCAAGTCCTTTCAAGGTGTGCCAAGCTACTGGGTCTGACTCCTCATGAGTTCACCGAATTAGATTTTAAAATGTCCTATGGGTGACCCCTTATGTAAAAAATTACCTCCATTGCTAGGAACAACATTTTCCCCAAACACTACATACAATATGCCAGTGCCAGGATTGTATTCTCCTAATACTGCTTGTCTTGCACTATGGAGGTCCTTTATGTCAAAAGTAATGGATAATATGTCAAGGACCACATTTTGTCATGGATGGCCCATGACCTTTCTGCAGTTGTCTTCCCATATACCAAGAATATCCTCCAATGTGCCATCACAAGCAATTTACCAAAGGTGTCAACTATGTCAAGAATTTCTTCCAAGAGACCAGTGCTGGAATTTATTCATGAGTGCTCCTTGATAAAATGTACCTACAGAGTGCTAGCAGTAGCACTTTTCCGAGGGTATCACATATGCAAGTATTGCCTCCAGTATTCCATTGCCAACATTTTGTCAAGAGTGCTTCTATAAGCCAAGAAGGATGTCAGGTCCAACAGCTGATCTGCAAGCATAACAACACATGCTCACTTACATTCACTTATTCACACTCATTCTACCATTAGCACTAACTTGCACTCATTAATTTTCACTTACTCATTCTCACCCTCAGTCACTCAATTGCACTCTTTCACTCACTCCTGCTGACTCACTTATACCTACTCACTCTTTTTGATGCATACACACACATCCATGATCCCATATACAAACATACATGCTCACACGTATACATGCTTTTCCACCAAAACTTACTCTCACCCATATGCACGCACACAACAAACATTAAAACCATTGTATTATTGTTCTCTAAGATGCCAGTGAATATGAAGATCTTACTGCTCTACATTTTATTACACTAATAGTGGATAATAAACTAAAAGGCCGTATGTTCCTCCATAAATTCAAATATGGATAGAAGACCGGGACATTTTAAGCCCAATGCAGGCAGGGTTTCGATCCCAGACAAGTAGAATTGACCAAGTTTTCCGCTTTGTCATTCTATATTGGAAGACGGTGGTCTTGGGGAATGGCGCCCTATATGCGGTGTTTGTGGACCTAAAAGCTGCTTTCGACCTGGTTCCACGTAAAAGGCTGTGGCAGGTTTTGAGGGAAAAGGGTATTGCAACTGAGCTTCTTACTGTGATTATCCGCCTACATGACGGAAATGCTGCCCGGGTGAGGTGGGGGGAAAGGGGGAGGTGACAGAGGACTTTCCGGTTGGCAGGGGCGTGCGACACGGTTGCGTTTTGGCACCGACCCTGTTCTCGCTCTTTGTCAACGGGGTGGCCGGTCACCTCTCACTGACCCCCACCGATGCGCTGGTCCTGGCAGGAGTACGCATTCCTATCCTCATGTTCGCGGATGACACACTGATTATCTCCAAGACCCCATGTGGCCTACAAAAGTCTCTAGAGTGTTTTGAGGAATTTTGCACAATGAGGGGCTTGGAGGTGAATACTGGAAAAACGAAGTTCATGTCATTTAATGCCCACAAATCCTTTAAAGGAAAAATGTATATGAACAAGCTACCCTTGGAGGAGGTTACCTCATTTAACATACCTGGGCATAACACTACAGAAAGATATGCGTTGGGGCTGCCAATTAGATCGTGCCATGCTACAACACAAGCAAAAATCAGGTGTTCTCCTGTCTAGATTTAAAACTTCCTTCACAAAGCCAGTCTCTCCAGTATTAGAAATTTATGGGGCGATGGTCCTGAGCTCCTGCCTCTATGGGGCTGAGCTTTGGGGCTTTGGTAACCTGAACAGCTTGAAGGTATTAGAAAATGCGTTCTTAAGCAAGATCACAAATCTGCCTTCTAGCACGCCATTGCAACCTTTATTATTGGACCTTGGTAAAAAGCCACTTGAACATCTGGTGAAGCTTCGTCCAATCCTCTATTGGCGTCGGCTCTGGTGTACTGATGAACTCGCCCATTATAGGAGTGGCTTTGTGGATATAATAGAATCTGACAGGTTCCACAAAATAAAATGGTTACATGGGATTAAATCTCTCTTGGGTAGAATAGGCTTGATTGAACTTTGGAAAGATCCTGCAAATGCTACCTTCCCACCCAAAGAAAAGTTGAAAACAATTTATTGGGAATGGGTTTATAAGTCGGAAATCTCCCAAGGTCTTTCCATCCAGTTATCATGCCGTTTTTTTAGATCTAAAAGCCTGCCCTTCCCTAGAGAAGTACTGGGACATTATCAGGAAAACTCTAGATCGAAAACTTTGTTTCCAGATACGGGTGGGTACCCTACCCGTTGCTGAATTTACCTCCAGGTGGGGGGGCAAGGGATCAAGAATGATAAATGTTACACATGTGTAGAAGAATGTGAAACTGTAGGCCACATATTATTCTTCTGTCCAATGTATGTAGCACCCCGCGAAACATGGATAAAACCAATTTGCAGACTTTTGGGTATCAGAAGATATGCTATAGCTCTTCGCATCTTGTGCACAGACTCAACACCCCTGATCTGTATAGCTGTGGCTAAATTCTTAGGGTGGGCCTGGGGCATAAGGTCAAAAGCTCTGAGGTACGTTGTAACCTCCCCTCCCTAAAACTAAAATAAAAACTGTATTTAGTTGAATTTACTTGATGTAGTTATTATATGAAGGTAATCATAGGAGGGTGACCACTAAGCTGTACCATGCTAATACCTGTGTAATATAAGTGTATATGGGCTGGCACCACAAATTACGCTTTCTTTCTTCGTTTTAGAAATAGCTTGTTTGACGGTTGTTCAAGATTTAATGCGATTTTAAATTATTTTAGATAATTTATTTAAATGTTTGTAAATGTGCTTTTATGACTTAACTGTCGAATAAAGCTTGGTTGATATTGGATAATAAATTATTATTCTCTATTAATGTGATTAAAATGAGCAGAAAACTAGGTTAGGGCCCGATTCTGATAATGCAAAACACCCCTGTGTTCTTGGCACTGATTTTGCCACCTCTGATTCTAGGGGTCTCAGAGGCAGTGCTGGGGGTAGCAAGGGGCAACCAAGACATCGCAACAGTGAACCCTGGAGATTCCTAAATGACGTCAATGACTGCAGTGCCTTGAGAATATAATAAGCATGGGGTGCTTCAATTTATTAATGGAGGGCTAAATTCCGATTTTTTTTGCACACCTAGCTACATTTAAGATGTACAAAAAATGCCATTGATGAGAGCGAAATCCCATTCTTGATTAACATAATCAGTAATGTTGAAATTCCACCCTTACATATGCCATTGCAAATTCTATTTAAAATGCCATGTGATGAGAGAGAAATTTCACTAGTATGATGGAATTTCTGTGAAAACAAATTTCGTAATACACTGGTCACTGGCATTCCTTGTTAGGCACAGAAGTTGTTAAACATTCACAAATTCCAAAATATTTGGATTGTGGGTAGTTTCTCATGGTGTAAATAACTACAAATTTAATTTAGTCAAGGCAGGGACATCTTAAGGATTTTGGGGGCCCTCTTTGTCCAGCTGACTGACATTGCACAGACACAATGGTCCAAATTCAAAATTAGTTTCTATCTAATATTCATGGATAGTGATGTGTGTTTTCAATATTGTAATATAGCATCAGCTTACTGGTTTATTGCAAATATTCTCTGCGCCCGAGGTCCTCTTTTGATTTAAAAGGAACATTTTTGTGGATGTTCCATTATGCTTAAATATCTGTAATAAGCTCCCACACAGCCTTCATATTAATCTATATATTAAAGCAAAAAAGGCTTTAAAACAATCTATGTTTAAGAATCATTCAAGGTCACCAGGGCAGGGCCTTGTAGAGAACAGAATCAGACCCTGAAAGGCTGGGGCCCTGGGCCAGAGCCCACTTTGCCCATACCTTAAAACGTATCTGAGTGAAGTGTGGAAGTAAATGAGTTTTTGAATGGGAAGAGAGCACCCTGAAAATTGAAAGACATAGATAGATGGCATGAGTTGCTCCATAGTGAAACGTTTAAAACACATTTTCAGGCATAGTAGGACTTTACGTCATAGCTAGTGCATTTTGGTTGCAGAAATATATGTGCATGTGAGTGCTCAAGTCCTGGGCATCTACAACAATCTCAGGATCCCAGATGTAGTATTGAATTCTTTGTGAATTCCTTGATAAGAGAGAGATTTGCTTCAAAGGAGGGGTAACCCTCAGGGTCCCATCACAAATACATCAGTAATTCCAATGTGGTCATTTCACAACCAAAATTATTGACACCATGGGTATCATTAATTCCAAGATGCAATATGATCTTTTTATGAGTAATCGCCTATAGAGCCCCTAGGGAAGAAGAATAACACTAGAAATCGTTGCTACCACACCTATTTTTGCATATTTTTCTCACTTTCTGGGTCAATTTGCAGGGATTCATTCCACTGGGTCTGATTGATCAAATTCTGCTGCAATGTTATATGAAATCACTGCATTACTTGAAATACCGATGTAGGTAGAATCTCCTATTTCTTCTCAAATCAGTAAAAAGAGACTGAAAAGAATGAGGACCTTAGTGAGCAACTTTATCATTTATTGTTTCCAGAAAATAAACGTTTGTATAGCAGTCCCTGCCCTTATTATAGTCATAAACTGTCCTGATAAGTGTATCCCATAAAAGTACAATACACTACGTACTAAGCTATAATTTACATTTTGTGCAAGATTGAATACATTATTTTTGTCCTTCAATAGTCGACAGAGAGTAAATACCGTATCGCCAATGAAGACCTCACAATGGTCAAACAGTGAGTGTACTACTCCCACGCACCTGTGTTCCATAAAGTTGTGCTTCCAAGATATAAAAGTTGACAATGACGTCCTAATCACAACTGCCTTGCCCGGGTATAGGTTGAACAAAACAGAATATATTTAGCCACCCTAATGAAGGTGGAAAGAAAGAGAACAATGTCATGGGACCTGTAGAGAGCACGTGGAGGAACGCAGTGGGACACGCTGCATGATTTGGTCACACACTTTTGTGAGCTGCTAAGGCAACGTTTCAAGTTACTCACCCCAACTGGTGCTAGGTTCCCAGAAGATTTGATAGTAATAGCATTAAACAGGTACAGTATAATTTAAATGTGTCACAAGGAGCTAGATATGCCAGCTCATGAGCATGAGCAGATTCAGAATTTTGTAAAAAGAGTAAGGCAATATCTTTTTTGTTTACCCGCTCTAGGTGACACCTCAAAATCGGGATGCTATGGAAAAATAATGGAGGTTCCGACAACTGGAGTTGACTGTGCAACCGCAACACAAGAGAATGTATCAGATTGTGGTAGGTACCATTTCATTCCTGACAGGCTATCATATTGTGGTCAGTACAATTTCAATCCTGAATGGCATGAACTAACAAACTCATTCTCCATCTCATTTTATGTAAATATAAATTTAGCGTGCATAACTGCAAGAAGCATACAGTCCCCGGCAAATGGAATTATGCAACAGGGAGGGCCAAATTTTGCAAGAGGGTTGACTAAATTATGCAGCACAAAAATACAAATTATGCGCTGTAATGCGGCACATTTTGTTATAGTATGTAGACTGTGTGTGTTCATAGGGTACACCCTCACCATGCGCTGGTAATTATCTCCCATATCATATCTGTAGCACAATGGGTTTTGCTCATTTAGTCCACCTGGATTTTTTGTTTTTGGATCACCTGGACTTTTTACTGTAGGTGAGCCTCACAACAGCTGTCTTACCATTGTAATCACATGTTTAAAGGACTGCAAGTGTTTACCACCAGTATCTCCTATTAAGATAAAGTTGCTGCAATGCTGAAAGAGTAAGGGGCCCTTGGCTGGCTACATGGAAACATATGTGCACACGTGTGAGGGCTGTACATGTAAGCCAATAGTCATGCGCAACCTGGTAACTGTGCACAGGTAAAAACAACAGTTGATGGACAGAATGCAGAACAATGTCATACATTCTCCCCAGTACAGAGATCTGGGCCTAAATCCATCGTTTTTTTGCTCACCATGCCACTCCAGATTGAACCCAGCCATATGCAAATCAGTCTTGACCCAGTGCCTCATGGGAACTGTCCAGCCCGAACTGCCAAGCCAGGTCCACCCTGGACTGGAACCAAGCATCCTAGGACCGGTTTCGGGGCTTCACCCCTCTTCAGCCAGGATAGCTTGATTCCAGTGGCATGGAGAGCACGGGACTCACGTCTGAGCATACCCGTCCCACTCGGGGTGACAAATGCAAAAACAACAGTTGATGGACAGAATGCAGAACAATGTCATACATTCTCTTCAGTACAGAGATCTGGGCCTAAATCCATCGTTTTTTTGCTCACCGTGCCATTCCAGTTTGAACCCGGCCATATGCAAATCAGTCTTGACCCTGTGCCTCATGGGAACAGTTCAGAGTGAACTGCCAAGCCAGGTCCTCCCTGGACTGGAACCAAGCATCCTAGGACCGGTTTCAGGGTTTCACCCCTCTTCAGCCAGGATAGCTTGATTCCAGTGGCATGGAGAGCACGGGACTCACGTCTGAGCATACCCGTCCCACTCGGGGTGACAAATGCAAAAACAACAGTTGATGGACAGAATGCAGAACAATGTCATAAATTCTCCCCAGTACAGAGATCTGGGCCTAAATCCATCATTTTTTTGCTCACCATGCCATTCCAGTTTTGCCAATGTGCAACATTCCGTCCATCATCTTGTATGTTTTTCTGTTCACCCTATGTGGGAAGGGTATGCCCAGACGTGGTTCCCGTGCTCACTACGCCACTGGAGTCAAGCTATCCTGGCCGAAGAGGGGTGAAACCCCGAAACCGGTCCTAGGATGCTTGATTCTGGTCCAGGGAAGACATGGCTTGGCAGTTCGGGCTGGACTGTTCCCATGAGGCACAGGGTCAAGACTGATTTGCATATGGACATGTCTGAACTCGGGTGGCGTGGTGAGCAAAATAGCGATGGATTAAACCCAGATCTGTGACTGGGGGTGAATGTTTTGCCAATGTGCAACATTCCGTCCATCATCTTGTGTGTTTTGCTGTTCACCCTATGTGGGAAGGGAATGCCCAGGCGTGGGTCCCGTGCTCACTACGCCACTGGAGTCAAGCTATCCTGGCTGAAGAGGGGTGAAACCCCGAAACCGGTCCTAGGATGCTTTATTCCGGTCCAGGGAAGACATGGCTTGGCAGTTCAGGCTGGACTGATCCCATGAGGCACAGGGTCAAGACTGATTTGCATATGGCCATGTCTGAACTGGGGTGGCGTGGCGAGCAAAATAACAATGGATTAAAGCCAGATCTGTGACTGGGGATGAATGTTTTGCCAATGTGCAACATTCCATCCATCATCTTGTGTGTTTTGCTGTTCACCCTATCGGTCCTAGGATGCTTGATTCCAGTCCAGGGAAGTCATGGCTTGGCAGTTCGGGATGGCCTGTTCCCATGAGGCACAGGGTCAAGACTGATTTGCATATGGCCATGTCTGAACTGGGGTGGCTTGGTGAGCAATATAAAGATGGATTAAACCCAGATCTGTGACTGGGGGAGAATGTTTTGCCAATGTGCAACATTCCGTCCATCATCTTGTGTGTTCAAATGCGCACAGGTAGCCTGGCACTGAAGGGACTCTGCAGAGTTAGATAGGATGAGGTCCCTCTGCTTCCTTAGGGCTTCAGGACTAAAGTGGACTTCTTTCCCCAATGAGTGGTGTTCCAGGAGGTGGGTTTTTTACAGTGGTGGCCAGCATGGCGTGTGGGTGGTGGGCCCGATGTGGGCATAGTAGGTAGGGGAGGGGAGGGTGCGCCGGGGTAGGGGTTGTGCGCAATGTAAAACTTACACTTACCTTGGAGCCAAGTCCTGCATCTCTGCTCCTGCTCTCGTCATTTTGGCTCGAGGAACAAGAAGCACAGCCATGCTCCCCATACCAATCACAATGCTGCAATGCAGCATTGGGATAGGTCTCAGTATCTTGATTTGCTCCTGAGCCAGGGAATGAGGGCCTGGGCATTTTCTCCACGCAGGTGGTAATGCAGCCTGCATGGAGAACATAGAAAGTGTGCATGGCAGTTTTGAGAGGCCCGAGATGACCAGCCAAACAGTCATGTGCACTCATCCCCTGCCCTGCTCCGAGAAAAGAGCAGCTGTGCCCACCAGCTAAGCAGCACAGAAATACTAAATGATAATAACTCAAAGTTATTATAATTTTATGTTTCCTTTACGTTGCATTGCTTAAAAACAGTGGGCGATGCTTCGCTGCCATAACGGAGGAGGCGCCACTGCATTTGCAGAGTGGTGGAGAAACGGAGCGTGGCCTCTGACCACTTCTCAGCAATTCCACTGTGTGGGCCTTACTAGAGGTAACAGGAGGAGTAGTTGCCCCCCCATGGGCCCTCAAGAGCCAAGGGGACCTAATGTCCCAACTAGTAGTGTACCAGGAGGCCAGTTGGCAGAGTGGCAGCGAAAGGGGGCGTGGCCACTGAAATCATTTTGAAAACCCACTGTATGGGACTTGCTGGAGTTAACAGAAGGGGTGTTTGGACCCCAAAGACCCTCAATACCCAAAGGGACTTTATTACCCTACTAGTAGTGTGCCATGAGGCGTGTTTGCAGAGTAGTAGAGAAAGGGGGCGTGGCCTTCTATCAGGTCTCAGAAATCCTGTTGTGTGGGACTTATTTGAGGTAATAGGAGAGGTAGTTACTCCCCAAGGATGTCCTTGGGGGGCAACTACCCCTCCTGTTATCTCCAGTAAGCCCCACACTGTGGGATTGCTAAGTGGTCTTCGGAGACCATGCCCCCTTTCGTCACCACTCTGAAAACATGGCTCGTAGAGCACTACGGGTTCAAGGATGAAGTCCACTTTACACTTGAGGGACCTTGGGGGCCAAGAAGCCTTCTTGGTACATCCTGTCAGCCCTACACATATACAGTGAGATTCCTGAGAGCTAGTCGAAGGCCCAGCCCCCTTTCTCCACCACTCTGCTGATGCACCTACTTGTTAAAAAACCATAGAAATTCACTGACAAAAACTAAAGTTATGTGGATGATATAGTTAGCAATTAGCATTTAAAAAACCTTAGAAATTCACTGAAAAAAACAAAGGTTACAGCAACATTATAGGTAGCCGCAGGTTTCACTCCTACAAAACCAGAGAAATTCATCATTAAAAGTTAGCTGAGCTAACTATAATTGTGCCCACACAGTCCACTGCTTATGACCTCACATATTACATCACTCATGACATGTTCGGTGACATCACTGATGACATCTCAAATGACATCACTGATAACATCATCCATAGAATCTCTGATGCATCCACTCACACCCCAAAATAAACTTTCATACACCCACTCCAACTCCCACACTACCATTCTCAAAACCATTGACACATCCATACCAGTCCTTACACACTCACCCAATGATTCATAGGTCTACACACACATCTACTCAGTCACCCATACAGCTACTCATACACCAACTCACTCTCTAATACAGCCAGTGATACATCCATTTTTACACCCATACAGCCACTCATATATTATCCGTCTCCCATAGAGGTATGCACATGCATAATCTCTCACACATAGTGTGAATCACGCAGCCACTTACTCACCTTTACAGTTATACATACACCCACACACTTATTCATACAGATATTAACACATACTTACTCACCTACAAAAGACACTGACAAAGGCACACACTCACCCATTCAGTCACTCTCAAAATCACTCACTCACACATATATAGTCACTCATATACTCCAACACTCCCCTACATTGCCTTTCACATATGCAGTTACTCACTAGGCCTGGGCATGAACTTCGCTCTGTTCGCGGAGTTTGCGGAGTTTTCTGCACTCCACACTCCGTAGAGCTTTGGTAGTGCAGAAAAATCTGCTTACCGATGTGCAGCAGAGTTTTTTCTCCACTCCCGAGTAGCGATTGCGTACGGTAAGTTTGAGATTGCGAAAGGTAAGTTTGTGAGTGTGAGCTTCCGCTCGGGTAGAATTTCTACCTGAGCGGCAGGAATACCAGCACAAACTGCAGTTCGCACTGCACTCCGCCACTCACGGAACTTCGGTGAGTCTTTTGTAACTTTGCGGAGTTCTGTGTAGCAAAACTCTGTGAACTAAGCCCTGGCCTGTTACTCACCCATTTACCCCTGACGCATCCATTCACTCACTGACATAGCCATACACACATGCAGTCACCCATGCAGCCCCTCACAGATGCGCTAACTACCCCATACAGACACTGACTCACCCGCTCACTCATCCATGCAGGCAGCCACACATATCCCCACCCAGCCACACAAACACTCATACTCCCATACAAGAACTGAGATACCAATAATCAATACAGCCACTCACCACCAACCCATAGATCCACTTAAACACCAACTGACAGACTGATACAGACATTAACACAATCTAGTCTCTCACCCATACATTCACTGAGCCACCTAATAACTGACTTGTACAGTCAGTCATGCACCAACTAAATCAGCCATACAGGCAATCATACACCCACTGATTCAACAATACACCTTTGTATGTATATTTAACACTCTGATCACTGGATGATGTCATCAGTGATATCATTTGAGATGTCATCAGTGATGTCATGAGCGATGTCACTGACCATGTCAAGAGTGATGTAATATTTGAGGTCATAAGCAGGGGATTGTGGGAGTGTATGTTATAGTTAGCTAACTGCTGAATTACTCTGGGTTTGTGCAAGTGAAACTTGAGGCTAACTATAACATCTCTGTAACCTTTGGATTTTTCAGTGTATTTCTGTGGTTTTTCTATTCCTTTTCCTAACTATAATGTTCCTGTAACCTTTGTTTTTTTCTGTGAATTTCTAAGGTTTTTCAAATGCTATTACCGAACTATAATGTCCCTATACCCTTTTGTTTTTCTTAGTGACTATACATATATATATATATATGTTCACTGAAAAAACCATAGGTTTCACACATGTTATAGTTAGCTGGACATTTTACTGATAAAAAACCAATGAAATTCCCCCGTTATAGTTACTGTAGGCAACTATAACTCACGCGACCGCAATCCTCTGCTGATGCTAATACTGTATTTAGACACTTATTTGCCCATATCTTCTTCCATTAAATTTTAGCTATACATATATTACAAATATTTTTTTTTCATAAAGACACATATGTCATCAGCAGAGGATTACGGTCGCGTGAGTTATAGTTGCCTACAGTAACTATAACGGGGGAATTTCATTGGTTTTTTATCAGTAAAATGTCCAGCTAACTATAACATGTGTGAAACCTATGGTTTTTTCAGTGAATTAGCAAGGTTTTTTAAATGCTATTTCCTAACTATAACGTGTGTGAAACCTATGGTTTTTTCAGTGAATTTGTACGGTTTTTTAAATGCTAAGTTACTTTACGCCATTTGTGGCGTGCGCGCCCACTTAACGCAGTTCGTTCCGTGCACGGTTTTTATCAACTTTAATAAGCCCTGTACATTTGGTGGCCTTCGGCCACCAAAAGCACAGGGGGTGAGGTCAATGTGGATAGTGTTTTTTTTATTTCGATTTTATAATTTCATGTTGCCAAAATTACGTTTTTTTTCTCTATTAATAAGCCCTGCACATTTGGTGGCCTGCGGCCACCAAAAGCACAGGGGGTGGGGTAAGTGTGGATAGTGTTTTTTTTATTTTTATTTTTTTACCGTAAGCGTACGGTAAGCTTACGGTAAGCGTACGGTAAGCGTACGGTAAGCGTACCCCGCGAAATTGCCGAAAAAAAAATAAAACCGTTTTTGCTCTTGGGGGATGTTTGGGGACTCCCTCAACATGACTATGTGGGAGGGAGTTGTCAAAACAGCCCCGTAACATGTTTTTGGCCATCATGTTTGATAAACAACACTCAGTGCGAGAGACAAAATGGCGGACGCCGCTTCCTGGTTTCGGCCGATTCGAATGTTTACTAAGATCTAAGAGCCAATCAGAATCGCGCTCGCGCACGCCACCGTAAGCTTACGGTAAGCGTACGGTAAGCGTACGGTAAGCGTACCGTAAGCGGGCTCAGATATATATATTGATTTAAAGGCTATTTTCTCAGAATCTACTGAACAGATTTACACCAAACCTACAAAAGGCACTTCCTTGACCTAGGGACTACCTCTCTGCCAAATTTCTAGTAATTCTGTTCAGCATTCGGGCTGTAGCTCGTTCTAAAGGTCCTATGGAAAAATGCATGGGAAAAACGCGTTTTGGGACCCCCCTTTTATCTCAGCCCCCGCTTGACGAATCCCCCCGAGACTTTCAGGGTAGGAGCGGAGCGTAGCGCCCCACCTATTTTGAGAAATTTGCGAGGATTCGTCGACCGGCGCCAAAGTTATTCAAAATAGAATGTTGAGGTTTTCCTATGGAAACGTGGTCCTAACTATAACTACCTACTGGCGACCGCCAGTAGGTAATATATATATATGTATATATATATATATATACATATATATATATATATATATATATATATATATATATATATATATATATATATATTACCTACTGGCGGTCGCCAGTAGGTAGTTATAGTTAGGACCCCTTTTCCATAGGAAATCCGCAACATTCTATTTTGAATAACTTTGGCGCCGGTCGACGAATCCTCGCGAATTTCTCAAAATAGGTGGGGCGCTACGCTCCGCTCCTACCCTGAAAGTCTCGGGGGGATTCGTCAAGCGGGGGCTGAGAAAAAAGGGGGGTCCCAAAATGCGTTTTTCCCATGCATTTTTCCATAGGACCTTTAGACAGGGCTACAGCCCGAACGGCTGAACAGAATTACTAGAAATTTGGCAGAGAGGTAGTCCCTAGGTCAAGGAAGTGCCTTTTGTAGGTTTGGTGTAAATCTGTTCAGTAGGTCCTGAGAAAATAGCATTTAAATCAATATATATATCTGAGCCAGCTTACGGTACGCTTACCGTAAGCTTACCGTACGCGTACGGTGGCGTGCGCGAGCGCGATTCTGATTGGCTGTTAGATCTTAGTAAACATTCGAATCGGCCGAAACCAGCAAGCGGCGGCCGCCTTTTTGTGTGTTTCACTCAGAAAAAAAAGAGTGAAAACAAGAAAAGGGGGCAAGGAGGAGAGTTACAGACCCCCTTACATTTGTGAGGGGGTCAAAGAAGGACAGAAAAGTACAAAGAAAAAATTTTTGGATTTTAAAAAAAATCACGGGGTACGCGTACGGTAAGCTTACGGTAAGCGTACGGATGAAAAAAAAAATTAAAAAAGAAATGAAATGCAGATTTAAGAGTTTAGATATTAGGGGGCTCTAAAAAGAGCCGTTGTGTTTATGAAGTGATTTTTTAAGTGGTACCTACAAGTAAGTACCGATGCAGAGTCTAAGGTTCAAGAGGAAGACTCTGTTCCCTTCATCATTGAAGTGCACACCATCTCCTCTATAAATGTCTTGCATGTCATAACGCAAGTTGTTGTGGTAAATGGCACCCATACCATAGTCACGGAGGAAAGCAGAAACAGATTTGTTGACGTGCTTTCTTGCTTTGTCAATTTGCGGACAGAAATGATTGGACCAGTTCCATTTTTGCCTTTGGCATATGTTGGAAAACACAAAGGCAGTTTTAGGGAAAAGTGAAAACAGTTGTGCAAAGGTGTCCTTCATAAGCATTTCCAGACCTACCCCAGTCAAAGTGCCTAGGTCATTGCCACCACAGTGCACTATTATGAGGTCAGGGTGTTGGATTTGCATGAAGGATTTCACCAATGGCATCAATTGGTGCCACTTTAACCCTCTCTGACCAATCCATTTAATGTCTACATTTGGCAAAGCAAGGTCTCTCACCATACCTGTTTTCTCTGCAAACTTTTCACTCCAGAAGACATAGCTGTGCCCTACAATCCACACTGTGAACATCTTCAAAGGAGAACTGGATGCACTCAGGAGGTGTCTTTCAGTAGAATGGCAATAAGAAAAGAAAGACAGTTTGGAAATGGAGGCATACATATTTTTTTCAAAACAAAAAGAACTGATTGGCTGTTTCATACCATTCTAGAATAAAAACTAGGCTGTATGTGTAAATTAATAGAAGCATGTTTTGTATTGGTACAAAAAAATGTGTTACCAAAGAACAGTACTATGGATTTGCTGATAGGTTTGAAAAGTCAAGCACTCTTGCTCTGTGGAATTGAAACATTGTGTGGCGAACTTCTGACCTAACTCCACACAGCAGTGTTCCATGAGCTGTTGCTATGGTAGCAGGCAGAAGTCAAGTTGGGGGAAGGGTACTAGGCAGAAGTCAAGTTGGGGGCAGGGTACTTTTGGAAAAGGGTTGGTTTTCAACCAATAGAAATGTGTGATTACATTTGAAAAAAAGGGGGAAGCACTGAGATTTGAAACTTACATGTATATGTGTGGAAAAATAGAGGGAAAGTTTGCCATTATCTGGTTCTGCTGAGAGGAGAGAGGTGTAGAGAACAGAGATCCTGGCTCTGATAATCTGCTGTTTGAGTGCCACATTTCTTTCACAACTAACTAATTTTAAAGGTGAGTTTAGAGTTTGAGAGGGGATGTATATGGTAAATTAAGAAATGAATAATAGAATTGGAATTCCTTTTGTAGAAGTTGTGTTTATTATTTTCTGTTTTTGGAGAAATTTAAATGTGAGGAACATGTAAAATAATATGGACAATTTTTTCATGATAAATTAAGGTGTACTGGTAAAAATAATGAATACTTTAAGGGTTTGAGGTTGCAGTCAGTAATGCAAATACATTCAGCATCACTAAGGCTGGTTGCCCTTGCTGGAGTGTAGGCAGTCACCGAGGATACACATGGTGGTGGTCTGAAAAAGCAGTTTGGACATGGGCTTTTTAAGAAAATCTAAAAAGTGGATTCATAATGTGTCAGTCTGTAAAAGTGATTTTCACTTGCCAAAAAAAAAGAGCAGTAAGTGTGCATTTAAATTGGCAAAGAAATTTCGTTTTGTGACTAATGTGAAAACATGACTCTGTGTGCAAATAGGAATTACAGGCAGAGATTTATTGCGTATTGCTCTGGTGATTTCACAGTTGCATTAGATGGAAAGGGGGAGCGATTTTTTGGTGCAGAAGCAGACTCTTAGCACACACCCAGCTCCTGTCCATGTATAATCATGCACAGTATTTACAAGCGAGTGGGGTTTTCAGGTTTCAGTCTGTAATGCAAATACATTCAGCATCACTAAGGCTGGTTGCCCTTGCTGGAGTGTAGGCAGTCACCGAGGATACACATGGTGGTGGTCTGAAAAAGCAGTCTGGACATGTGCAATTTAAAAAAATCTGAAAAGTGGTTTCATAATGTGTCAGTCTGTAAAAGTGATTTTCACTTGCCAAAAAAAAGAGCAGTAAGTGTGCTTTCAAATTGGCAAAGAAATTTCGTTTTGGGACTAATGTGAAAACATGACTCTGTGTGGAAATAGGAATTACAGGCAGAGATTTATTGCGTTTTGCTCTGGTGATTTCACAGTTGCATTAGTAGGAAAAAGGGGGAGCGATTTTTTGGGGGAAGAAGCAGACTCTTAGCACACACCCAGCTCCTTTCCATGTATAATCATGCACAGTATTTAGAAGCGAGTGGGGTTTTCAGGTTTCAGTCTGTAATGCAAATACATTCAGCATCACTAAGGCTGGTTGCCCTTGCTGGAGTGTAGGCAGTCACCGAGGATACACATGGTGGTGGTCTGAAAAAGCAGTCTGGACATGTGCAATTTAAAAAAATCTGAAAAGTGGTTTCATAATGTGTCAGTCTGTAAAAGTGATTTTCACTTGCCAAAAAAAAAGAGCAGTAAGTGTGCATTCAAATTGGCAAAGAAATTTCGTTTTGGGACTAATGTGAAAACATGACTCTGTGTGCAAATAGGAATTACAGGCAGAGATTTATTGCGTTTTGTTCTGGTGATTTCACAGTTGCATTAGTAGGAAAAAGGGGGAGCGATTTTTTGGGGGAAGAAGCAGACTCTTAGCACACACCCAGCTCCTGTCCATGTATAATCATGCACAGTATTTACAAGCGAGTGGGGTTTTCAGGTTTCAGTCTGTAATGCAACTACATTCTGCATCACTAAGGCTGGTTGCCCTTGCTGGAGTGTAGGCAGTCACCGAGGATACACATGGTGGTGGTCTGAAAAAGCAGTCTGGACATGTGCAATTTAAAAAAATCTGAAAAGTGGTTTCATAATGTGTCAGTCTGTAAAAGTGATTTTCACTTGCCAAAAAAAAAGAGCAGTAAGTGTGCATTCAAATTGGCAAAGAAATTTCGTTTTGGGACTAATGTGAAAACATGACTCTGTGTGCAAATAGGAATTACAGGCAGAGATTTATTGCGTTTTGCTCTGGTGATTTCACAGTTGCATTAGTAGGAAAAAGAGGGAGCGATTTTTTTGGGGAAGAAGCAGACTCTTAGCACACACCCAGCTCCTTTCCATGTATAATCATGCACAGTATTTAGAAGCGAGTGGGGTTTTCAGGTTTCAGTCTGTAATGCAAATACATTCAGGATCACTAAGGCTGGTTGCCCTTGCTGGAGTGTAGGCAGTCACCGAGGATACACATGGTGGTGGTCTGAAAAAGCAGTCTGGACATGTGCAATTTAAAAAAATCTGAAAAGTGGTTTCATAATGTGTCAGTCTGTAAAAGTGATTTTCACTTGCCAAAAAAAAAGAGCAGTAAGTGTGCATTCAAATTGGCAAAGAAATTTCGTTTTGGGACTAATGTGAAAACATGACTCTGTGTGCAAATAGGAATTACAGGCAGAGATTTATTGCGTTTTGTTCTGGTGATTTCACAGTTGCATTAGTAGGAAAAAGGGGGAGCGATTTTTTGGGGGAAGAAGCAGACTCTTAGCACACACCCAGCTCCTGTCCATGTATAATCATGCACAGTATTTACAAGCGAGTGGGGTTTTCAGGTTTCAGTCTGTAATGCAAATACATTCTGCATCACTAAGGCTGGTTGCCCTTGCTGGAGTGTAGGCAGTCACCGAGGATACACATGGTGGTGGTCTGAAAAAGCAGTCTGGACATGTGCAATTTAAAAAAATCTGAAAAGTGGTTTCATAATGTGTCAGTCTGTAAAAGTGATTTTCACTTGCCAAAAAAAAAGAGCAGTAAGTGTGCATTCAAATTGGCAAAGAAATTTCGTTTTGGGACTAATGTGAAAACATGACTCTGTGTGCAAATAGGAATTACAGGCAGAGATTTATTGCGTTTTGTTCTGGTGATTTCACAGTTGCATTAGTAGGAAAAAGGGGGAGCGATTTTTTGGGGGAAGAAGCAGACTCTTAGCACACACCCAGCTCCTGTCCATGTATAATCATGCACAGTATTTACAAGCGAGTGGGGTTTTCAGGTTTTAGTCTGTAATGCAAATACATTCAGCATCACTAAGGCTGGTTGCCCTTGCTGGAGTGTAGGCAGTCACCGAGGATACACATGGTGGTGGTCTGAAAAAGCAGTCTGGACATGGGCTTTTTTAAAAAAATCTGAAAAGTGGTTTCATAATGTGTCAGTCTGTAAAAGTGATTTTCACTTGCCAAAAAAAAAGAGCAGTAAGTGTGCTTTCAAATTGGCAAAGAAATTTCGTTTTGGGACTAATGTGAAAACATGACTCTGTGTGCAAATAGGAATTACAGGCAGAGATATATTGCGTTTTGCTCTGGTGATTTCACAGTTGCATTAGTAGGAAAAAGGGGGAGCGATTTTTTGGGGGAAGAAGCAGACTCTTAGCACACACCCAGCTCCTTTCCATGTATAATCATGCACAGTATTTAGAAGCGAGTGGGGTTTTCAGGTTTCAGTCTGTAATGCAAATACATTCAGCATCACTAAGGCTGGTTGCCCTTGCTGGAGTGTAGGCAGTCACCGAGGATACACATGGTGGTGGTCTGAAAAAGCAGTCTGGACATGTGCAATTTAAAAAATCTTAAAAGTGGTTTCATAATGTGTCAGTCTGTAAAAGTGATTTTCACTTGCCAAAAAAAAAGAGCAGTAAGTTTGCTTTCAAATTGGCAAAGAAATTTCGTTTTGGGACTAATGTGAAAACATGACTCTGTGTGGAAATAGGAATTACAGGCAGAGATTTATTGCGTTTTGCTCTGGTGATTTCACAGTTGCATTAGTAGGAAAAAGGGGGAGCGATTTTTTGGGGGAAGAAGCAGACTCTTAGCACACACCCAGCTCCTTTCCATGTATAATCATGCACAGTATTTAGAAGCGAGTGGGGTTTTCAGGTTTCAGTCTGTAATGCAAATACATTCAGCATCACTAAGGCTGGTTGCCCTTGCTGGAGTGTAGGTAGTCACCGAGGATACACATGGTGGTGGTCTGAAAAAGCAGTCTGGACATGGGCTTTTTTAAAAAACTGAAAAGTGGTTTCATAATGTGTCAGTCTGTAAAAGTGATTTTAACTTGCCAAAAAAAGAGCAGTAAGTGTGCATTCAAATTGGCAAAGAAATTACGTTTTGTGACTATTGTGAAAAGAAATGTAGTAATATATTTAAATAAAATAAAGGATTTTTTTTTTAGTTTTTTTCAGGTATTGCTGAAGAGCAGTGGACAAAATTTAAGATGCCTACAAAATACAGAGTTCAAAAAACGCACAAAAAAAAACCTATATTTGAAGACAACTAGAGGACCAAAGTTAGTAGAAGATGCTCATGTTGGGAAAAAGAAAAAATCTTCTGGTAAGCAGAAAAAACAATTTCTAAAAAATATATTCAAAAGAATGAAAAATGTACAAAATGTCTGTACTCGAAAGGATGTTTTGAACAAAAAAGGAGAGGAAAAAATTGACAATTTAGTTAATGCAAATATACCTTCAGCAACTGAAAAGATTTATATAAATAGAAAAACAGCGTTTAAAGAGATACGTAGAAAAATGTTTCAGAGAAGAGTTATGTCCAATTTGATGAAGGATGTGAAGAAATATAAGAAAAAGACAAAGTTTTATAAAAGAAAAAAAGAAATAGAAGCCATTGCAGCAAAGGCATTAGAATTAAATAGGAAACTATTCATTTTAATTTTGAATAGGATGCGTACATTAGACAAAATGGTTAATGTACTGAAATCACATAGCAAAAGGAAAAGAGTAGTGAACAGAACAAACTTTTGTAAAGTGTTTTTAGGAAAGTGGATGCATAGTTCAAGTAGTGAACCTTTTTTTAATGAAGAGAGCTATTTTCAAAGTAATAGTTTGCTGCATGCAGTTGACACCAGAGGTCGTTCTTACGAAGTAAAAAATGGTTGCATAATGGAGAAGGAGATAATGGTTCCAAGAGATGAGGTACAAGTGATGGCAGATGAGGCTATGGGGAGACGTCCTAAAGCCCCAGTGTACACTTGGAATTGTAGTAGTATTTGCACTGTGCGTCAGGAATCTATTGACAAATTTCGAGAGTTTCTAAGAGAATATAGTAAAAAAAGTATAAAACAGAAGATTAAGGTGCTTCAAAGTCTGGATCCATGCAGAGTGAGAGAGAATACTGGTTTGCAGGGTCATTCTCTGGCTTGTCTATCTAGAAAAGTGTGCAATAGTGTTTTCCATCATTTTAGGATGCTGGCTGTTCATCATACTGAAATGAGAAAGTTTGTGAGACGGTTGTATTTTGCCAAAAGTCCAGCAATAAAGTTAAATGAATTGAATAGGGCTCTGTTCCGAGGAACGGTATCAGATGTAGAGAAGGTTGTGGATGAAATTCAGTTTTGTTACTTTGGTCCTGAACAAAACAGTGCAGAGAAGGACACAGTAAATGAGGAAGAAGTGGAAGAGAATGTAGAACCCTCTGTAAGTAACACATTTAATGATCATATAACAAAATTTGCAATAGTCTCTAATGAAAGACCAAATTTTACTTGTATTTGTTGCCGCAGAACTCATTATAGAAAACAAACTAGGAATGTTGATCTCTACAGAAAGAGTGAAAATGAAGATAATTATAAGTGGAAGGATTTTGCCACATATATATTTCTAGAAAATTGTTTTGATTTGGGTGAAGATCAGCGTATTTGTAAATACTGTTACAACAAGTTAGAGGAAAAAAGAATGCCGACCAGAGCTGTACATAATAATTTAGAATTGGATGCTATTCCTGCTGAACTTTCTGAATTAAATACATATGAGTCTATACTCATTCAATGTGTTCATCCGTTCCAGACCATAGTACGTATGGAGCCCAAAACTGGTAAATTGCCTCCTTCTGATTTACTGAGAGGTTTAAAAGGAAGAGTGGTGTATTTGCCCTTGGATTTGAAAAAAAATATGGAAACTATTGATGCGGATACTTTGGAAACTGAACCATTAATTATTCTGGTTAATGGTGTACCTACAAAGAATAAGAAGATTTGGCAGGAGCTGGTAGATGTGCGGAAAGTACAAAGAGCAAATTTGTATTTGAAAAGGAATAACACATGGTATGAATCAATTTATATAGAAGAAGAAGAAGAAGAAGATTTACAAGAAGACACAGAAACACCAACTGGACAAATTGAAAAAGTGGACAAGTCAAAGGAAGAAGAAATTTATGAACATTTTAGCATACATCCTCTTCATTCAAAAGAAGTTATGGGAGATAATATTGATCTCTTTCAGATGAAGAAAGCAAAAGGAACTCCCGTGAGTGTATGGGAGGAGAGCTTGGAAGCTCGATGTTTTCCCCAGCTGTTTCCTAAAGGAAAAGGAGGACGATACGATGAACGTCCAGAACAGATTCCAGCTTCTGAGTATCGGACTACAAGACTATATGCTGAAGATCCCAGATTTTGACAAAGTATTCCTTATTTGTTCCATATTTTATTTGAAAGCGACTTGTCTGCACTGTCTTATGCAGTAAATCACATTTTAAAAAGTGGAGTACATTTACAAAATGTGTCTGCTAAGGATTTTATGGAGAAAGTGCAGCACCGAGATGATCATTTGGAAACACAACTGATCAATCTGATGGCTTGTCAGCGTGGGACAAATGAATATTGGTACCGACGCCATGGTGAACTAAAATGCATGTTACGGAATTTAGGAACACCAACATGGTTCGTTACCCTAAGCTGTGCGGAGTACGCTTGGGATGATTTACTGGATTTTCTACGACAGGCAAATTCAAACATTAAAAACATTGAATACAAGACAGCAGGAGAACTGTGCTCATTGGATCCGGTTACTGTTTGCAGATATTTCAATCATAGATTTGAGGCTATGATGTCCTTCATCTGCAATAAAAAAAATCCACCTCTTGGAGAAGTAGTAGATTTCTTTTGGAGAAAAGAGTACCAGGCAAGAGGTGCTCCTCATATTTATATGCTGTTGTGGATCAAGGATGCCCCAAAGTTTGGAACAGATACTGATGAAGCAGTGTTATCTTTCATTGAAGAATATGCAACATGTGCTATACCAAAAAGCACAGAAGAGAAAAAGTTAAAGGAGCAAGTTTTACGTTTCCAAAGTCATCGGTGTGGAAAATACTGTCGACGGAAATACAAGAGCAAAGATAAATACTACACTAAATGTCGATTTGGATTTCCTAGACCTGTTCTTTCAAATGGAAGAGTCAACAGTTTTATGTCAGCTGTGAGACATACTATCACAAGGAAATCACCTAAGAATACCTACAACCTAAAAAGAAAAGAAGAATCCAAAAATATAAATGACTACAACCCAGTCATTTTATCCATGTGGAACGCTAACATGGATATACAGTATGTAGCTGACAATTCCATTGCTGTTGCTCGATATGTAACGTCTTACATTACGAAATCAGAAAAAACAGAATTGAAGGAAATGTGGGAAGAGATTTCTCATGAGAAGACTGTCAGTAAGAAGCTGTACAGTTTCAGTTTGAAGATGTTATCGCATCGAGAAATTGGATCCTACGAATGTTCAGATAGGTTATCTTCTGGAAGTCTCTACTCGAAGTCAAGAAGAATAATTTGGGCAAGTTTAGGCCTTGCAGCAATGAGAAATCGGGTACTGAAATCTGTTGGAGAAATTGAATATTTGGCCGAGAATGACCCAGAAAGTACAGATATTTTGAAATCAAACATGTTGGACACATATTATCCCAAGAGAAGTCAACATCTGGAGAACATGTGTCTCTATGAAGTGCTGCAGAACTACATTTATTCACGGAAAGCCGCAAAAGACATCAACAATGGAAAATATAAAGTCGTTGGTGAGGAAGGATGTTTGGTGAAGCAAACAAAAGGAAGTTTGATAAATCACAGGAAGCTGAGTTGCGACACTACTGACAAGAAGGAATTTTACTACTTGGCTCTTTTACAGTTGTTTAAACCATGGCGTACAGAGGATGAACTACTGGGAGAATTTCAAAGCTATGAAGATTCTTTTAATGCTTGCAAAGACAGCATACAATGCAGTACATTCTCAAGTTATCTGCAAATGTTAAATGAAGAAATTGAACAGGAAACTACAATTGCAGCAGAAATAGCTAGAGACAGTTCTCAGGACAGCCAAAGTTCAGGAACACTCAGTCAAGATCCCCTAGGACAACCAATCGTTGAAAATGAAGCATCAATAGCCATGAATGAAGTGGAAACGGCTATGAATCAAGCTCAAGAAGAATTTATAGACTTAGAAAATTTGGAAAGACAACTGAATCAAGAGCAGCAACAAATTTATGAAGAGATCATAAGCAAAATTGAACACGGATTTCTACATGAAAAAAAAGAGTGCTCATGCACATCATTTCATCCAATCAGGATGTATGTAAGCGGACAAGCTGGAACTGGAAAAAGTTTCCTTATAAAAGTCATCAGAAGCTACCTACAGCAAAAAACAGATTCTACTTTGTCTTGTGTGGTTAATGCTCCAACTGGGTTAGCAGCATATAACATAAAAGGAATCACTTTACATCGTTTGCTAATGTTACCAGTGGAGCATGAGAACAAAATACAATACAACAAGCTAACTGGAGAAGCATCCTTGGAAGTTTCAAGAGTATTGAAGAAGATGCAAGTTCTCATTATTGATGAGGTGAGCATGGTATCAAACTTAATGCTTGCCTTTGTGCATTTAAGAATGCAGCAAATTTTGAAGACAGACTATGACATGTTATTTGGTGGAAAACACGTCATAGTTTTTGGAGATCTTTTGCAACTTACTCCAGTTAAAGGACAACCAGTGTTTAGTACTGTCACACATGAAGACACGAAGAAGTCATTGGGAAGCATCGGAAATACAAATATTTGGTCCTTCTTTGAGTACAAGGAACTTACTACTAATATGAGGCAAGCAAGCGATGAAGAATATGGAAGTATTCTGAAAGATATCAGAATTGGACTACTCACAGAAGTTGGCAAAAAAGCATTACAGAGTCGGCTGCTACATAATTTATTTCCAAAGGAAGAAATAGTTGCAGAGAAGATATACAAGAACATTGCAGAAAACAAAAGTGTCATCTGCTTAATGCCAACTCTACGTGAATGCTCAATATTTAATGAGGAGCTTTTGAAATTGGAAAAGGAAGAGATCAGGAAATTGGAAGCAGTGGACAAAATTGAGGATGGAAGAATTACTGTCACAGTAACAGGCAAACTGAAAAATAAATTGGACTCACTAGAGAAGAACATCTCCAAAACAGCTGGATTAGAAAAAAATCTATATGTTTGCATGAACTGTAGAGTATTTTTAAGAAGAAATTTGGATGTTGAAAAAGGTTTAGTTAATGGAGCTATGGGAAGAGTTGTGGGTTTTATTAATTATCAGAAAAAAGATGGAATTGAATGTTTAAAAATAAAATTTGATCAGATAGAAGAATTTAAAGATATTTGTCGTTGTACAGTTCGTTTCATGCTTGTGAAAGACTTATATGTACGTAGGAAGCAGTTTCCGTTTTCTCTAGCATATGCTGTAACTATTCACAAGTCTCAAGGATTGACTGTAGATTGTGCATTTGTGAACATTGGTTCAACTGTATTCAAAGAAGGTATGGCATATGTTGCTTTGTCACGAGTGAAAACATTATCAGGTTTATTCATGATAGACTTTGATGATTCAAAAGTTAGTGCTGATACAAACTGTGTAAAGGAGTATAATAGATTAAGAAGAAGCTATGCTCCTCATTTAGGTCAGTATCCTGTGTTGGAGAAACGTGTAGTTTCTCGTGAAAGAAAAAATGAGAATATCTGTAATGAAGATGAGGAAGAGGAAAAAAAAGAGGAGTGATGTAATTGCAAGTAAAAAGAAAAAGGAAAATGAAGAACAGGTTGTAGGATGTCATTTTGAAAATAGCTCTGGTGTCAACTGCTACGCAAATGTAGTGCTGAATGTTGCATTTTATCTGGAAAGTTTGCAAGAGCAGATAATAGTAAATCAGGGAAAAAGATTCTGTTCTGAGCTGAGTCTCCTTTTTCAAAAGCTGAGTAAAGATAAAACTCAAATAGAAAGTGCTACTGAAATTAGAAAACTTTTAGATATATGTTCAGGACGAACACAGTTTTCTCAAAATGTACAGCAAGATGCACAGGAATTCTTGATGTATTTTCTTCAGGTACTGGAAGAAGAAGGGGTTCCCATTGAAAATGTATTTGGTCTCTCTCATAAATGGGAACATAGTTGTGAAAACTGTTATAATATATGTGGCTCTAATGTTGATAATGAAAGGTTTATTTATTTGACATTGCCAGACAGTAAAACAGTCACTTTTGCAAAATTAGTTAAAGATGCTAATCATAGCATGAAATGCGGTGAGTGTAAATCTGACATGTTTTCAACATTAATTTTAAACGAATACGGAAAGTATGTAATTTTAATGATGCAACGATGTAGAGCTGATGGTTCAAAATTGGATACTTTAATAAAGAAGTTTACAGGACAGCAATTATCAATTTCAGGAAAAACTTTTGTAACTGTTGCAATAATTTTCCATGATGGACCTACTGTTACTTCTGGACATTACACAGTTTATCTTAAATGTGAAAAAGGCTGGACACTGTGTAATGATTCCCAATTGATTTTCAAACAACGTTTGCCTTTTGATTTAGCAAATTCCTATCTAATCTTCCTGAAACCTAAATTTTAGAGAAACTTGGCAAGATCTGGACAAAATAATTTTACCATTTTACTGGATTACCATTGGAAATTTCTAAAAAAAAGATTTTTTAAATTATCATTTGGCCTAATGGAAAGATAACCAATTGTAATGTTGACTTTTTTAATTTTTAATGAAACTTTCAAAAACCAATAATTTAGAGATAATCGGTAACATCTGCACAATTTAAATTTTGGAATGTTATTGGAGTGCCATTGGAAATTTTTTTAAAAATCATTTTAAAAATTACTATTTGGCCATGCGGAAAAGTAACCAATTCTATTGTGGACTTATTAAATTATTAAAAAAAAATTCTTGAACCAAAATGTTACAGAGAATCGGTGAGATCTGGACAAATTAAACTTTAGAATTTTATTGGATTACTGTTGGAAATTTAATCCCCAAAAAATTTTAAAATTACTATTTTGCCTAAAGGAAATGGAATCAGATGTATTGTGGAGTTATTTGAGATATAATATTGTGATTATACTTCTGAAACAAAAATATCAGACGGTATTTTAAAGAAATAAGTATTGTTTTTTGATGATATTTTTTTTGAATATTATGCATTTCTGTAATGTTAAGTTTAAGTGAGAAGAGATTCTGGGCTTTTTTAATACAATCTTTGAGATTGTTATTTTTTTTTTGCCCGCTGTTAAATGATGAATGCAATTGCTTTCACAATTTAAAGTGAAATGCAATATATTCTGAAAACAGCAAAAATAAGGCAAAAATATTTTTTTAAGAATATGTAAATACGAGTACTGTATTTTAAAATGTTTAAAAAATATTAATACTTTTTTCTTTTTTTTCAGATTGATATAGAAAATTTTCGAAAACTAGACCCATTTTTAAAGGAATTTTTTTTAAAAAAAACAAATGAATACATATTTTTTTGAGTGGGTATGGTAAGTCAATAATAATAATTGTAGTGTTTCAAAGTCCTTGTACCGCGTACGGTAAAAAAAAAAAAAAAAGTTTTTAAAAATATCTATAAAAAAAAGATGAAAGATAAGGTTGGCTCTTAAAAGAGCCGTTGTGTTCATGCAGGGAGAGAGGAAAGAAAGAATGGGAAAATTAGTCTCTGTGACAAGTGTGCTGATCTATTTTGAGGTCCACTAGGGAAACACTGGTCTCCCTATGACAAATTAGATCATGACAAGAGGCACATCGAATATCAACCCTCAGAAATCGAGGGTTAATTTCCAGAGGGCCAGCAAAAGGAGATGCTCTCCCCACAGATGAAGGGCTCACCTGACCTGCAGAAGAAGGAGTCAGCCCTGCAGATGATGGTCCAGGCTGAGCTGCTGTGGATGTGCTTGGTTGACTTTCTGAAGGGTTACCTCCAAAAAGTCGAGCATGTGTCCTTCTGTGTACATCCTTGAGGTGTCTCTTCATGGTATGATTCCCAAAGGAATACTTCCTGTCAGGATTACCTCTTGAAAGTACACGCTTACAGAGCTTGCAAGTTACTAAGGGTGCATTTACCTTTTTCTGGCCTTCAGGAAAAGTAAAATAATCCCATACATAAGAGGTCTTTTGTTTCCTCGCTCTCTGCCTCAAGGTAGTGCTGCTAGTGCTAGCCTCACTCTCAGAAGAGCTCTGCTGGTCTGCCATCGTATCACAAAGACAACCCAGCTCCTTCTCCTAAGGGATCACAAGCAGAAATGAGGGGAATGGGTGTGGTGTAGGAGACTTCTAGAACTGAAAGTAGTTTCAACCAATCAAAAGTTGTGTTTCATGATCACATGACCTACCGTACGCTTACGGTACGCTTACGGCAAAAGTGCGCATGCGCGTAAAAAAGACACGCGCTTGCGCGCATGCGCATAACAGTCACTACCCGACACTTCCGCGTAACGTGCGCGTGTAGCGTACACGCGTACGCGTCCCACGCGGAGTACGCGCGGCTACGCAAATTGCGTAACTATACGCAAACAGCGTAAAAAAATTACGGGCGTTGCGTAAACCGTACGCTTACCGTAAGCTTACGGTACGCGTACTAAAAAAAAAAAAAAAAAAAAGGAAAAAATGTATTGCTAATAAATTTTACCTTTTTGTATTATACATTTTTTTAAAAAAAACATATTATAGAATTTTAAAAATTTAACCACAGTCTTAAAAAAAGGATAGAAAATTTTAAACAAAAATATGTAACAAAAATAGAAAAAAATACATAACTTAGCATTTAAAAAACCGTACAAATTCACTGAAAAAACCATAGGTTTCACACACGTTATAGTTAGGAATTTGCATTTAAAAAACCTTGCTAATTCAATGAAAAAACCATAGGTTTCACACACGTTATAGTTAGGAATTAGCATTTAAAAAACCTTAGAAATTCAATGAAAAAACCAAAGGTTTCACACACGTTATAGTTAGCTGGACATTTTACTCGTAAAAAACCATTGAAATTCCCCCGTTATAGTTAGTTAAGCTAACTATAACTCGCGCGCCCGCAATGCACTGCTGATGACGTCACATATTACATCACTCATGACATGGTCAGTGACATCACTCATGACATCACTGATGACATCTCAAATGACATCACTGATGACATCACTAATGACATCATCGTTGTGATAGAGTGGCAGACCTCCTCTCACCCTAATATAACCTTTGATACACACATTCATAAATAGAGACTAAACTTTTCAAAACAATGGACATACCAATACCAGTTACAACAACCTCTTCAGTAATTCTAAGATCCACATACACATCCACTCATTCACCAACAGTCCTATACAGTCACTCATATATGTACTCACTCATCATATGTACTCATACACCTATACATCCTGTTACACAATGCCACTCATCCGTAGAGTTACTCACACACATAGTCACTCATGCTAATAAAGAATCAAACCTCCATTTACTTGCATATACAGTTATACACACACCACCACACTTACTTCTACAAAAACTTACACATACTTAGTCTTTTAAACAATCACTTATAGAAACACATACTTATTCATACAGGAACTCTTTCAATCTCTCACTCTCACATATACTCACTTATATACACCAATAGTCACATATACTAGTTTAAAACATATGTAGTTACTCATAAAAACACTGTAGAGACAGTCATTCACTCACTAACACACCCATACACACACTCATCCACCCATGCAGTCCTGCACACATACTATCTTCAACACATACAAACAGTAAGTCACTCATTCATGCACCTATGCACTACGTAATACCCCCCATCGAACCATAAAGACATCAGACACTTATACTGATACCCAAAAAACCAACTAATAACCTATATAAACACTCATGTAGCTGCTCACCAACCCATGCAGCCACTTATACACAAAGTGAAAGACTGATACAGATATATACATATTTAAACATTACTCACTAAGCCATGTATTCACTATGATACACATAATCAGTCAGTTACACAATCAATTTTTCAAAAACAAATCATCCATTTAGACACTTACATACCCATTTATTCTTCCATCGACCTTGAGATATACATATATAAAACATATTTAATTTTCAGAAAAACACACATTCACTGGATGATGTCATCAGTGATGTCATCAGTGATGTCATTTGAGATGTCATCAGTGATGTCATGAGTGATGTCACTGACCATGTCATGAGTGATGTAATATGTGACGTCATCAGCAGTGCATTGCGGGCGCGTGAGTTATAGTTAGCTTAACTAACTATAACGGGGGAATTTCAATGGTTTTTTACGAGTAAAATGTCCAGCTAACTATAACGTGTGTGAAACCTTTGGTTTTTTCATTGAATATATATATATATATATCCACACCAAGCGCTCACCTTGAAAGTCAAGCAAGCGGGACACAGCTCCGGGCACAAACAAAGAATTTAATGTAGAGAATTCACAGAATTCACAGCGCAGTCCTTGCATTGCGTGTCACATTCAGAGAGACGCGTTTCTAGCCTCATTGGCCGTCATCAGTGCCGATCTCACGAGTTGAAAAGAAAGTCTTGGGTTTGACTCGGAGACCACTCCCTATAAAGCAGTCTCTCGACTCCTCCTCCTTAATGCAGGTGTGTTGCTTCTGCTTGTGATTGTTCGGTGAACTGCATGGTGGTTACCGTAGTCCATCGTGGTGCCTCATTAAGTAATGAGAGACTCCAAACATCAGGTGATGCCCCAATTTGCTGGCGTAAGACTATGTTCCACCTCACAGCTCACAGGTAAGTTGTTCCAACTCTCAGATTTGTACTTTGTTTGTGCCCTTGTCAGGCAGCCCGTGCTGCCTCCTCTCTCCCCTCGCTGCAAATAAACACCAAATGGCGATGACTTCGCTCGGGGGGGCGCCGCGTTTGTACTCCTCGTACTGAATCCAAACATTTGCTGATAAGCGCGGAGCTCCAGACCGAGAGGGCGTGTCCCCGTCGGTTTCAGCGTACCCGACTATACATCCACACCAAGCGCTCACCTTGAAAGTCAAGCAAGCGGGACACAGCTCCGGGCACAAACAAAGAATTTAATGTAGAGAATTCACAGAATTCACAGCGCAGTCCTTGCATTGCGTGTCACATTCAGGCAGACACGTTTCTAGCCTCATTGGCCGTCATCAGTGCCGATCTCACGAGTTGAAAAGAATGTCTTGGGTTTGACTCGGAGACCACTCCCTATAAAGCAGTCTCTCGACTCCTCCTCCTTAATGCAGGTGTGTCGTCCATGACGTAAAAACGTATTTGACAAAGAGAAAGGACTAATGCTTAAAAGGAATTCAGACTGTTGGCCATCTTATAGTGGCATCTGAAAACATTATTTTGTATGACAGTAAAGCATATCTATACATGCATGCACAAACTTTGCAGGAAACTCCTTCATTAAATGATAAATGCAAATTACTAAGGCATTGTACACCATCTGTACTAGTCACAATATCACATTAAATACGACATTTGTTTGTTGCACCGACTCTAACTAATCGAGCCGCGAAACATTACAGGGGTTAAATAACTCCTTAATGAAACCATTATAATTCAATATTACTCATCATATGAGAGATTCCATGTCTATGGTTATATAATATAAGATGCTGTGTCATATTACTGTTCATGAAAAAATATATATAATTCAATATGACACTCCGTTAGGAATGAGCCTTCTATACATGATGACCCAAGTAGGTCAATAACCAATCGTATTCATATGTGATTATGTAAAAGAAACAACCCAAATCATATAAACTAGCCCACAAAGAACAATCCCCAGAACAGGATGACAAAATCATTAGGTACATTACTACATTTAACTCGGGCTCTATTTCTGTACGCAAAAGTTTGACCAAACATTGGAAAACCTTGAAAACAGACCTAAGTTTGGGAGATGTTGGGAACTTTCCAACCATTACCTATAGGAAAGCTGATTCCCTGAAAGACAAGATTTGTAGTAATGAAGTATCACATGGCAAAAATACCAACTTGGACATCCGGGGTTTCTTCACATGTATGTCATGTAAGGCTTGTAAATTTAGCTCCAATGTTAAAAATGTATACTATCCAACTATTGATTGTGAGAAACCTATTGACAAACATCTAACTTGTCTCTCTGACCATTGTATTTATGTTCTAACATGCCCATGCAATAAGAAATATGTGGGCAGCACCATGTTTGCTGCTAAGAAACGCATCTTAGAACACATGAGAGGAGTTCAGAACAAGGATAAGTTATCACCTATAGCGAGACATTTCGAAGAACTCCATAATAGCAATCGCAACCTGTTAAGATTCTATGTAATTGACCGTGTACCACCCTCCAACAGGGGGGGAGACAGGATTCGGAAATTACGACAGTTAGAATCAAAATTTATATTGGATTTAGATACAAAAATCCCAGGAGGTCTGAACTCTGAGGAAGAAATGTCATGGTTTCTCGGGGAGTAGTCAACTGATGTGTAAGGTTGTGTACAGGTTTTCACATGAAGCTTATCTTTATCCTTCCCCTCCTTTGATTATATGTACTGTACCTAATTGACTGTTATAGAAATTTGTGGTAGGGTTTGTGCGTTGGTCTTCTGTCTGATATATCTGTTTTCATTATTTCATGATTTTAAAATTTATTATGATCTTTTAAGGTTTTCAGATGTTAAGTATTATGGGCACAGGACTTATGGATACTATTTTTCCTTTGAATTTTAGGAGATACAACATTCTGGAGACAGTTAATTCCTTCAAGAACCTTAGATACAAGGGTCAAGAAATCTGAGAATTGATGGTTATCTCAATTTGTAGGCTTTTCTTGGGATTTGTATTTGAATCATGAAGTTAATATGATTTGGGTTGTTTCTGTTACATAATCACATATGAATACGATTGGTTATTGACCCACTTGGGTCATCATGAATAGAAGGCTCATTCCTAATGGAGTGTCATATTGAATTATATATATTTTTTCATGAACAGTAATATGACACAGCATCTTATATTATATAACCATAGACATGGAATCTCTCATATGATGAGTAATATTGAATTACAATGGTTTCATTAAGGAGTTATTTTACCCCTGTAATGTTTCGCGGCTCGATTAGTTAGAGTCGGTGAAACAAACAAATGTCGTATTTAATGTGATATTGTGACTAGTACGGATGGTGTACAATGCCTTAGTAATTTGCATTTATCATTTACTGAAGGAGTTTCCTGCAAAGTTTGTGCATGCATGTATAGATATGCTTTAATGTCATACAAAATAATGTTTTCAGACGCCACTATAAGATGGGCGACAGTCTTTTCCTGTTCTGAATTCCTTTTAAGCATTAGTCCTTTCTCTTTGTCAAATACGTCTTTACGTCATGGACTAGTGTAACGTTTAGATTTAATGGCGGTTTGTAATTGAAACAAACTTACCCATGAGCAAGGCGGCATCGCCGAAACGCGTAGGGTGCTTTTTTTTTGACTTTATGAAATAAGAAAACTCTTTGGAGCAGTTTGGATTTGGCGTGATCTATGAGAGGAGTGCACGCGTGCTTGGTTGCACGAGAAACGGCATAAAAAACTGGGTTGCCTCGGACCTGGAGGTGCACCGCGGCTGGAAGTGTCCCGGCTTTTTCTGAGGATGTGGAACGGAATATATATATATATATATATATATATATATATATTTTACCTACTGGCGGTTGCCAGTAGGTAGTAATAGTTAGGACCTAGTTACTATAGGAAAATGGCAACATTCTATTCGCAATAACTTTGGCGCCGATTGATGAATCTTCGTGAAATTTTCAAAACAAATTCTTTGTTGAGATCATCTCCGATGTTGAAAGTTTGGGGGTGATTTGTCCAGGAAGGGCTGAGAAAAAAGGGGGGTCCCAAAACGTGTTTTTTCAATGTTAATTTCCATAGGAAACTTTAGACAAGGCTAAAGGTCGAACAGGTGAACGGAATTACCACAAATTTGGCAGGGAGAAGGGTCTTGTTCTAGAAAGAACGCCTTTGTTTATTTGGTGGGAATTTGTTCAGTAGTTTTTGAGAAATATCGAAATTTACATATATCGAAATTTGGGAATTCTGCCATCTGAGGCGTTACGAGCACGAGCTTGCTGCTGATTGGCTGCGAGCGTTTGCAACTAGGAAGTGTTGGCCGCCATTTTGTGATTCTGCTGAAGTAAGTAAGAGGGAAAAAGGGCAAAAAATGTGGGAAAGAGGAGGGTAGGAGCACTGTAACCTCGGTGGGGTGTTTAGGGTGTGGCATAGAGGGGGTGCGAAGCAAACTACTCATACCTACCGGTCTGAAAGTGCTGGGTATAGAAATTAAGTGAGGTAGTGCGTAGTCTGATGCTGCTAAGGTGAGCTGCTGCGGGAGTCGGGGATGAAAGCGTGAGTCTAAACTGTTTGTCTTATGGTGTGAAGTCATGTGCCCTGGCCGCTGCAGCACATCTGTGAAAGTTATGTCAGTATGTGTTTATACCTACGAGGACGAACTACTGACTCCTACTGGATTGAACATCCTGGGGAACGGAAAATATGTGAGGTATTGTCTAGAGTCTCAGGGTGCTAACCTGAGGTGCTGCCGGAGTCGGGGATGAAAGCATGTGTCCAAACTGTGTGTCATATGCTGTGAAGTCATGTGCTCTGGCCGCTGTGCCACATCTGTCAAGAAGTGTCAGCATGTAGTTTTACCTACTCGGAGGAACTTTTGTTTTGAACATTGTAACTTGTGTATGGTGCTTAGGGGGTATTAGACAGGGAGTGTGAAGGTAAATTTGCGCGTATCAAATCATTACGGTATTTGTAAAGTACAAACTACTCACCCCTATGGGTGTGAAGGCCCTCGAGGCCGGCGTGGAAATCATGTGATCTATTAAGTGAGCTATTGCCCAGAGTCACATGGTGCTGAGCTGAGGTGTCCAAAGGTGTCCTTCATAAGCATTTTCAAACCTACCCCAGTCAATGTGCCTAGGTAATTTCCACCACAATGCACAATCATGAGGTCAGGGTGTGGAAGATGCAAAGAGGTTTTAACCAAAGCTAGCAATTGGTGCCACTTCAATCCTCTCTGTGCAAACCATTTAATGTCCACATTTTGTAAACCTAGATCTAAGTCAATACGTCTGTGTTCTGCATACCTCTTGCACCTGAAAATATAGCTATGTCCTACGATCCACACTAGCATTTTGAGGGTATGGTTGGAAGGTATGGAAAGATGTCTGTAGCTCATGCAGTTCCTTGGTAGAATAAGAGATATGTTTAAAGATGGGGAAGTATTTTTTTTGCCATACAAAATGATACGTGATTGGGAGTTGAAAAGCATTCGTTTTTAAAAGTAGGGTGCACATTCATTTTGTGGAAAAGCATCTTTGTGATCGGTTAAGAAAAAGCAGTTTCAAGTGGACTACATATCATAGGATAAAATTTGCTCAACTGAACTACAGCTGCTACTTGCATTTTGAAGGCACTGTTCGAACTTAAAACAATTGTGAACTTTTAACCTGCACGTGCCATTAAGTGTTCGAGAAAATGTTGCAAAACAATATCGTTAAGTTTAAAAAAAATTGTGAACTTTTAACCTGCACGTGTTGTAGAATGTTCTAGAAAGTGTGTTGATAGAATGCGTTTCACTTCTGACTTCTATGTGTTGCTGAACATAAAAAAAACGGTTTATATGGAAAATTCAAAAGAAACCAATAGAGAGAAGTTTTGAAACCTAAAAGAATCAAGGAACTATTCTTATTTGTTCTTTGCATGTGTTTATGTGTGGAGCAACAACATTTTAGACACAACAGCACAATGAAGAGGAAGAAGCAAGGAGTGGGGGGACGGGGGGCAGAATGGCACACATGCACAATGAAGTACAGAACAAGTATAGACAAACAATGGCCAAAATGAAACACACCAACAAGGAGCAAAAGTCCCACAACCCGCCAACATCACAGCACTGAACGAGCATAGAAGTGAAAACCACGCTGCATTTATATAGGATGTGTATAAAGGCCGGTCGTTGGTGTTGTGGGGTGTCTGTGACCGTGGTTATCATGGATGAGATGCCCAGCACGTGGCACATGGGCGGTTCACTGTGTGCTACATTGCCAAACAGATGCTTCTCCCTCCCATGAGCCCCCACACTTTTCTACGTTGCGCTGTCGTATCTCGTGCACTCGTACAGCACACCATTGTAATGCCTATTCGCGCATGTACTGCTACATTCAAAATTCATCAGCACAGTGCCGTTTGGAGGTGGTGCATGGCACTTTACAACATTGAGTGCTGCTGCCTTTGTGGCAGGCCACACCAGAACACAGAGACACGCCTACAGTACTTCCTGTACACGGACATGTCCGAGACACCCTGTTCCCCTTGCCGGATAGGCACACTCTTGAGCTGACCTGTGTACTCAGGTCCTGCACATGCCTGTTGTGCATGCAGGAGGATGCGTGCATAGCTACATGTCCAGGCTCACTGCCAGTGCTGAGGTGACAGCACACTGTGATGTTGCAGGGCTCGTGCCTATCATGCTAAGACAATGACCACAGGCACACACTTGCTCAGATATGGGTTTGGGGGGCATTGGCGGTCCTGGAGTTGTTGCGATGAGTCTTGTGGTGCTCATGGGTATCCCTGCATCATGCTCATTGATTCTATGGCACCTGTGTGTGTTCTGGTGTGGCTCTTGGCTGTGTTCCGTTTCATGGTGCAGGTAGTCGTCCTGCTTAACACCAGCAGAAAGCAGGTGTAAAAAACTTTGTGCTAACGTGGCTTATCGCCGGAATTTGTTTTGCATTGCAGTTGGTGTGAAAGTTGCGATGTGATTTTTGTCGTGTGCAGAACAATATACGAACTGGACAGTGTATCTCGTCAAGATCCAGCACTTTACACACTATTCCCAATCAATATAAATACAATGAGAGTTCTTAATTGATTTTGTGTGTACACTGTAAGTGCAGCCTCTACCTCATTGCAATTCAATACAGGATTTTAGTATTTAGAATAAATCGCAAAGGAGCACCTCGTGTCTTTTTGTATGGGAACGGCTAGTCTGCAATGCATTTAATTATCAGCACTTTAATGGAAGTAAAGGTGAGATAAATCTAACACACTATTCAGAAGTTGGTGTAAACTGCAGACATCACCAGTATTCCCATGATAAGTGCCCCAAAATTTAACACCGTGGTGGACTCCATCAAATAACAGTGATAGTAACAAGAAAGAGTGTCACAACGTTATTAATTTTTTTTTTACTTTATTTTTTCATAAATATATATGTAAACGATAAACGAAAAACTATTTGCTAAATTTATTTTTTATTAACATATATATAAATGATAAACTAATAAACAAAATGTAACAGAAATAATAGAAAACAAGAAGGCGGAACACTCCTGTGGGGACCATGGATGTCGATGACAGAGCCTGGAAAATAAAGCACAAAATAAGGACGTGTGTAATCAGAGGAGTGAGGCACAGAGAAACAGAGAAGGAAAAAAAAGCCAGAGAGAAAAAGAGAGGGAAAGAAAGAAAGGGAGTTAGAAAGGGAGAAGGAAGAGAGAGAGTTAGAGAGATAGAAGGAAAAGAAGGAAGAGAGAGAGAGAGAGAGACAGACACTGCCGCCTCTGAGCATCCATGAGCAAATAATTACCTGGTGCCACCGGAGTGTGCAGCAGTGGGCACTCCACATGCCCATCAAAACTCCGTGCATCCCAGATATGTTGCTAAGTCCTGAGTCATGAATGGCGGAGACAACATTAGCTTCTCCGCGGATCTCAAAGATGTCGCTGAAACCTGAGCCATGAATGGTGGAGACCACATCATCTTCTCCACGTCCCGGCAGGTCTCACACATTTCACTGAGTCCTGAGTCATTAATAGCAGAGCCCACATCAGCTTATCCACTTCCCGGCAGATCTTACAAATGTCGCTGTGTCCTCAGTCATCGATGGTGGAGACAAAATCAGCTTCGGGTGCCACAAACCCTGTGCAACACAAGTGTGTGAACTTGGTGGTAGTCCCCTGATGGCCATATGAGGTTTGGGTGGTACTAACCCTGTGCATCTGAAGTTCGTACCAACGGGGTGGTAGGCCCCTGATGGCTATACAGATCAGGGTGCGACTAACCTTCTGCACAACTTTTCAAAGACTCTTTATGGTTGAGACATGTGGAGCGTCCCCCATCTAGTCAGCACCGGCAATAAAGAATGTGATGTTGTCGATCTATTATATTTGCGTGGTCACACGGCCTGTGACAGATGTGCCGGATGGGTGTGGTTTGTGTGCAAACCTGCCCTGAGGGAGTGGCGGTGAGATGTTGAAACCTAGACCACTGACCTGCACACCAACAGCGAGTATGCCTGCGACAGGTAGCTATGCAGGGCCAACGTCAGAATGTAATCGCCGTGGCGTGGCGTACGATGGAACGGGGCAGGGATAGCTACAATAACACGGACGGCTCCAAGTACTGCATCTGTGAGTCGAGCAGACGGGGCGCAGCTGACCCTCTGCGAGCCTGGGTGCGAACTGTTTATAACTCACACTACATAAGCATTGAATAACCATTTTGTGATTTTGTCCAAGGCATTTGTGAAAACATATCGGAGTTCTTTCTATGATAGATACCTTTTGACGCTGCCTCTCCCCACATCAGCAGATAACGCACCCTCTTCCCACATTACAATCATACCCCCAACAACCTTCTTGGGCCTGGAAGTGTCCCTGTGCAGTTGGACAAAGAAGAATCTTAGTCATGTATAGATTTACATATTAAAAAAAATATTAAAAGAAAAGAACAACAAAGAAGACTGAAGCGAGTCTGCTGCTGTGGTTGCTGCCACGAAGTTGGGGTCACTGCCATTCAGGACTCAGGACACATTAACACATGTGGGATCGGCTTGTGTCAAAGAGGCTTAGTGGGACTACGTGGTGCCGGCCTTGCATATCGAAATCTGCGTCACTGATCGAAGGGAGTGTGGTGCTGTGGTCAGTGCCACAGTCTTGGGGTCACTGCCATTCAGGACTCAGGACAAGTTACACACGTGGGATCGGCTTGTGTTAAAGAGGGTTAGTGGCACCAGAAGTATTGAGACTGTATGAGCCTGTGATGATGCTTGGTGTGGACGGGCCACCCTGGGAGCAATTCGTCTTGGGTACTGGACTGCGTCATGTGGAATCAGGACTCTATCTGAATTGTGAGGCATGCTGACTGTAGTGTAGGCAAGAGGTAGTGGTGAGCAAGGGCCCACAGCCACATGCATACGTTGGTGGCCCCACAGGCCTGTGTAGTGGAGGTTCAGTGGCACCATGTGTCGCTGACCTTCCATATGCAAATACCCCTCACTAATCGAAGGGGTGTGGTGCTGTGGTTGCTGTTACGAAGTTCGGGTCACTGACGTTCAGGACTCAGGACACAGTTACACATGTGGGATCGGTTTGTGTTGGACAGGGTTAGTGGCACCATGTGCTGTTGTACTTGCATATGGAAGTATGCGTCACTGATCAGAGGGAGTCTGGTGCTGTGGTCGCTGCCACGGACTTGGGGTGACTGCTATTCAGGACTCAGGACACAGTTACACATGTGGGATTAGCTTGTCTTAAAGAGTATTAGTGGAACTACGTGTCGCCAGCCTTGCATATGGAAATATGTCTAACTGATCAAAGAGTATGCTGCTGTGGTCGCTGCCACGGACTTGGGGTCACTGCCATTCAGGACTCAGGACACAGTTACACATGTGGGATCGTCTTGTGTTAAAGACGGTTAGTGGGACTACGTTTCGCTGGCCTTGCATATCGAAATATGCCTCACTGATCGAAGGGAGTCTGGTGCTGTGGTCGCTGCCATGGACTTGGGGTCACTGCCATTCAGGACTCAGGACACAGTTACACATGTGGGATCAGCTTTTGTTGGACAGTGTTAGTTGGCTCCACGTGCCCAAAATTCAAATTGTGAGGTCTGCTGCCCGCAGTGTAGACTGCCGAGTGTTCATTTGTACTTGAAAATGAATTTGGTCATTGTACTAAAGCTATAACTTATATAAAAAATGTTCAAGAATAAATGATACTAAAAGGATATTATGTAGATTTGAGGCCTGTAATAGTTTCTTGCCTAGTGGACTCTGTAGTTAATGAATGAAGAAATAATTATCCTTGTTAGCCCTACTGAGTGCAGTGTAGGCGTATGATGAAAAGATGAAATAAAGTATAGAATACATTGACTAAGTGTTGTATTTTCAGAATACAATCTTGTTGTTAGAAATTAGCATTTAAAATTTGAATTGCAAGCTGTAGTGCCTGTAGTGTAGACTGCTATTCCCTGTTAGTTTGCATTTGAAGATTAATTTGTTAATCGTAGTAAAGCTATAACTGATGTATAAAAAAAAATTCTTCAAAGCGAAGATACTTAAAGGATAATATGTAGGGTGTAGGACTGTGAAAGTTAGTTGCCTACTGGAGTCTGTAGTTGCGTATGGAAATACCCCTCACTGATCAAAGGGAGTGTGGTGTTGTGCTCACTGCCACAGACTTGGGGTGACTGCTATTCAGGACTCAGGACACAGTTACACATATGGGATCGGCTTGTGTTAAAGAGGGTTAGTGGGACTACGTGTTGCCGGCCTTCCATATCGAAATATGCCTCACTGATCGAAGGGAGTGCAGTTCTGTGGTCGCTGCCATGGACTTGGTGTCACTGCCATTCAGGACTCAAGACACAGTTACACATGTGGGATCAGCTTGTGTTGAACAGAGTTATTGGCACCACGTGTTGCCGCAGTTGCATATTGAAATATGTCTAACGAATCAGAGAGAGTATGCTGCTGTGGTCGCTGCCATGGACTTGGGTTCACTGCCATTCAGGACTCGGGATACAGTTCCACATGTGGGATTGTTCGACTTGTGTTGAGCAGAGATATTGGCACCACGTGTCGCCGCCGTTGTATATGGAAATATGCCTCACTGATCGAAGAGAGTCTGGTGCTGATGTCTCACGGAGTTAGGGTCACTACCATTCAGGACTTAGGACACAGTTCCACACGTGGGATCGGCTTGTGTTGAAGACGGTTAGTGGCACCATTTGTCAGCGGTCTTCCAAAGTGTAGGCCAGAGGTAGCGATGAGCAAGGGCCCACAGCCACATGCATACGTTGGTGGCAGGACCGGCCTGCATAGTGCAGGTTCAGTGGCACCACGTGTCGCCGACCTTCCATATGGAAATACCCCTCACTGATCGAAGGGAGTCTGGTGCTGTGGTTGCTGCAATTCAGGACTCAGGACACACTTACACATGTGGGATCGGCTTGTGTTGAACATGGTTAGTTGGCACCACATGTCGTCGGTCTTCCACAGTGTAGGCCAGAGGGAGCGGTCAGCAAAGGCCCACAGGCAGGTGATGTTGACTTGAGCTGCACAGATTGGGAGCATGTGGTCTTCTTAACCCATTATTTTGTCTTACACAATTTGCGTCGCTACTAATCTTGAATTGTGAACCGTGTAACCCTAGTGTAGGGCGGCGGCAGTAGTCAGGATGGGCGCACAGCTACGTGGTGATAATTTATGATGCAGTGAGTTAGTAGCAACTGAAGCACACAGCGTGTGCGCACCGTGTGATGATGCGTGGTCTGGGCGGGCCGCACTGGAAGCAAAGTGTCTTGCGAACTGGACTACAACATCTGCAATCGCCACTGCATCTGAATTGTGAGTGCTGCTGCCTGCAGTGTAGATCGAAGGCAGTAGTCGGTACAGACATAAGTCTGCGGTGCTGTGCTGCTGGGTTCACAGGGGGCCTGTGTCGAGGAGGACTGCGGTTATGGCAGCAGCCACGTGCCAGGGTGAGGGCTGCCGCTGTGACAGACTCATTGGCCTTCCCTTAAGTGAACCACACCTAGGGCCTGGCCTATTATTCATACTGCTACGCTGGAGAGGCGTACGTTGGAGCAGCCCACTCTGCTACCAGGGGGGGACAACACAGCTACATGACCGAGATCTTCCCCACTGCCTGAGGTTACATGGTTGCGTCCACTGTGCACTACTCTACAAGTATCAACAGTATATCTCCATATGGAGAGGTTTGTGCTTTGCATAGTGAGGTCTGTGCAGCACATTAGCGTTACACTTGAAATTCTGTGCTTTATTGTTGAAGGGTGACTTGCCTCCTTCATATATGATGGTTGCCACATCTCCCAACATTCAGCTATTGTGTGGCTGAGAGGCATGGTGTTTTGGGAAGGTCCGTTGTCCTGTTTTGCGCTGCCTTGTTGCTAGTAGGGGGGTGGTGTGGTGGGGAGGTTCTGGTGCAGGTGCCGGTGGGTGTTGTGGTCTTGCTGCGTGTCGGACCTGCATGATCAGAAGCTCTATCACGTGTTGGTCTAGATGTGGCTCCTTACACCAGTTAAAGGTTGATGTAAATTTGTTACTGCTAACTCGGCTTATTGCCTGCTTTTTGGATCGCATTGCAGATTAGGCTGGTCGTTATAGGGAAGTGGGGTTTTCATGTTGTTTTTGCACGGGAACGCCTACTTTGCATTTCATTAGCGTTAGTTGTGGCTCTCGTTTGTGGCGATTTTGTTGGCTTAAGGTATCAATGGAAGAGTGGTGAGATTTGCAGTTTTCACCAAGTTGAGAATGTGTTGATAATTAAAAAACACAGAGAAAACCATAGGTTTCAGGCACGTTATAGTTAGAAATTAGCATTTAAAAAACCTTAGAAATTCACTGAAAAAAAAAAAGGTTTCAGGGATGTTATAGTGAGTTGAACATTTGACTCATATAACACCAGAGAAATTTGCCTGTTACAGTTAGTTGAGCTAACTATAACTCGTGCGCCTGCATTGCACTGCTGATGATGTCACATATTATATCACTCATGACATGGTCAGTGACATCTCAAATGACATCACTGGTGACATCACTGATGACATCATTCAAGTCAAAATATGATGCACCTTATCAGACTCTAATATAACACTTGATACACCCACTCTAAAATACAGACTATAAATTTGAAACCATGAACACACCAATACCAGTTAGAACATATCCACTCAGTAATTCCTAGGTCTACACACACATCCATTCATTCACCCATACAGTAACTCATACGTACAGTCAGCCATCAATACAGCATTATCATTTCCAGTCACATATCTATACAGACACTCACACACCGCCTCTCATTCATAGTTATTCACACACCTAGTCAATAATGGAAATAATCCATCACACTTTCATTTACTCCCCAGTACAGTTATACACATACCACATCACTTATTTAAACATATACTAGCACATACTTACACTCTAATACAATACGTAATACAAGCACAAACTGATCCATACAGGCACTCTCACAATCACTCACTCTCACATATAGTCATTTATACAGTTCAACACTCATATATACTGCCTTTCACATATAGAGTTACTCACACATGTACCACTGAGGCATCCATTTACTCACCAAGACGCTCATACACACACTCACCAAGCCATACATCCCTTCACAGATACAGACTTAAACACATATACCCAGTCAATTATCCACTCACACATCTATGCACAGAGTCACACCCCCACCCACCTACACAGACAGTCAGTCACCCATACAGGGACTCAGACAAGGAATCAATAGCTCATATAGATCCTCATTTAGTTGCTTACCGAACCATGGAACTGCTTACACACCAACTGAGAACCTAAGCTGTGTGAATGTCTGTATCAGTCGCTAACACATGTATTGAGCAAGACACAATTAATCACTCACTTATACAGTCAGTCACACACCTACTTAATCATGCATCCTGACTCTTATACACCCATTCATTCTTCAATACACCTTGGCATATATATATATAAAACATATTTACATTTTATAGAAACACACATTCACTTGATGATGTCATCAGTGATGTCAACAGTGATGTCATTTGAGATGTCATCAGTGATGTAATCAGTGATGTCACTGACCATGTCATGAGTGATGTAATATGTGACATCATCAGCAATGCATTGCGGGCACGTGAGTTATAGTTAGCTCAACTAACTATAACAGGCGAATTTCTCTAGTTTTATATGAGTCAAATGTTCAACTAACTATAACGTTCCTGAAACCTATGTTTTTTTTTTGTGAATTTCTAAAGTTTTTTAAATGCTCATTTCTAACTGTAATGTGCCTGAAACCTATGGTTTTTTCAGTGAAAAAAATAATAATAATAATAATATATATATTTATATACACTGAAAAAAACATAGGTTTCAGGGGCGTTATAGTTAGCTGGACATTTCCCTCATACAAAACCCTAGAAATTCCCCTGTTATAGTTAGTTCAGCTAACTATAACTCCCGCCCCCGCAATGCACTGCTGATGCCGTCACATATTACATCACTCATGACATGGTCAGTGACATCACTGATGACATAACTGATGACATCTCAAATGACATCACTGATGACATCATCCATTGAGTATGTGTTTCTGAACAGTTTTAATATGTTTAATATATATAGGAAAAGGCCTGTTGAAAAATAAGTGGGTGTACAAGTGTGTGAATGGATGATTTTCTAGGTGCGTAACTGACTCTATAAGTGAGTCATTAAATGTATCTTACTGCAGACTAGTGACTTAACTGTGTGAATGTCTGTATGTTTCTGTCTGTTGGTGTATAAGTGGCTGCATGGTTTTGTGAATAGCTCTATGAGTGTCTATATGGGTTATCGATTGGTTGTCTGAGTATCTGTATGGGTGCCTGAGTGTTTGTGTGGGTAGGCTGTGTGTGTCTCTGTGCATAGATGTGTGAGCGGGTGATTCTATGGG